>NW_026557524.1:0-19297 GCF_029017545.1 Prosopis cineraria | reverse complement strand
TCCCACTAGGTGGGGTCGGCTACATGGATTGCAAGACGCCATTGTGCTCTATCATTTATTAAGCTTTTAGAAATATTATTAATTAGAGATCACGTTCAACAACTTCCAAGAGTGTTCTCTTAGGCCTTCCTCTACTCTCTTAATCGGACTCAAAGTTATATGTTCCACTCTTCTCACTGGTGCCTCCCTTGGTCTTCTTTGTACATGCCCAAACCATCTCAACCGATTTTTTCTACCTTTTTTCCTCAATAAGTGCCACCCTCACTTTTTCACGTATGTGCTCATTTCGAATTTTATCTTTACGTGTATGTCCGCACATCCATCGTAACATTCTCATCTCTGCTACTCCAACTTTATGCTCTTGCTGTCCCGTTAGAGCCCCGCATTCACTACTATATAACATTGCCGGTCTGATAGCAGTACGATAAAAACTTCCTTTAAGTTTATTAGGCACCTTACGGTCGCAAATAACTCCTTTAGCTTTTCTCCAATTAAACCACCCAGCTTGAATTCTATGTGAAATATCTCCACTGATTTCGCCATCATTTTGAATAATGGCTCCCAAATATCTAAACTTTTCCACTTGAGGTATAATTTGATCTCCCAATTTCACTTCCAAATTATTTTCGAATAGTCCTTTACCAAATTTACAATATAAATATTCCGTCTTACTTCTACTCAGACGAAAACCTTTCAACTCCAATGTCCTCCTCCATAACTCAAGTTTGCAATTAACCTCTTCTCTTGTCTCTGCTATAAGAACTATATCATCCGCGAAGAGCATACATTTCGGGATTTCCTCTTGAATATGTTCCGTCAAAACATTTAAAATCAAGTTGAACAAATAAGGACTCAGAGATGATCCCTGATGTAGTCCAATCTTTATAGGAAAATCCTTTGTTTGACCACTAGGCGTTCTTATACTAGTTTTTACCCCCTCATACATATCTTGTATGGCTTTAATATAAGCAATCCGTACTCCCTTTTTTTCCAACGCTTTCCAAAGCACTTCTCTTGGTATACGGTCATAAGCTTTTTCCAAATCAATAAAAACCATGTGTAGATCTTTATCTTTACAACGATACTTTTCCATTAATCCCCTTAGTAGATAAATTGCCTCTGTAGTTGATCTACCTGGCATAAAACCAAATTGATTCTCAGAAATACTTGTCTCCAATCTCAACCTGTGCTCAATTACTTTCTCCCACAATTTCATTGTGTGGCTCATGAGTTTAATCCCTCTATAGTTAGTACAATTCTGAATATCTCCTTTATTTTTATAAATAGGAATTAATGTACTTCTCCTCCACTCATCAGGCATTTTCTTGGACCGTAAAATCACATTAAATAACTTAGTTAACCATCTCACCCCTTCTTCACCTAAACATTTCCACGCTTCGATAGATATACAATCAGGTCCGTTAGCTCTACCATTTGCCATTTTCTTAAGAGCTTCCTTTACCTCCTTATCACGTATTTTTCGATAGAATGACAAATTTTGTTCTCCTTCACCAGTTACTAAATCCTCCAAGTTACTAGATGAATCCTCTCCATCATTGAAAAGTTTAGAAAAATAAGTCTCCCATCTATTTTTAATTTCATCATCTGTAACTAAAATTCTTCCCTCTTCATCCTTAATACACCTTACCTGTTCTAGATCTCTTGATTTTCTTTCCCTACTCTTGGCAATCTTATAAATATTTTGCTCTCCTTCCTTCGTCTCAAGGTTCTTATAAAATTCTTATAAACTCTACATCCTCATTGCAATTTAAATCTTATAGCAGAACATGTATACATACGAGGGGAAACAAGAAAGAAAGGTAGAAAGAAAAGGATGAGACAAGCAATTAGCAACACTGTCAACTGTCTTTGCATGTCTGGAAGACTTTCCTTTAAATATTCCGTATGTCAGCAATATTACAATACAAGGTCATTACATTGCAGATTAGAACTCCAGATGTCATGCTTTGAACACGTAGGTGACCAAACTTGAATTGTGTCACTTGTATCAACATCTAGGTTCAATGAGCAAAGAGAGCTTATTGAGCGCACTGCTTTACAATGATCTGGTATGAACCATGAGATAACCCAAAAGAACAACCCATTGTCATGTTTGGGTCAAACTGGGCAAGGAGTTTTTAATCATGTTTAGCCTAATTTCTAGCTAACATGCTAACCGAAGGCTGAAGCTGGACCTTTGGTCAAAAACATACAACCCAGACAAACCTATAGGTCAGACAGGAAAACAGTAGGGGATAATTCATCTTTGAATGTCCGCACCTCTATTGAAGTCAATGGGGAGTATGAAAACCCCATTGGAATACTAAAAGCTGGATGATTATATTATCAAAAGAAGCAGGGCTCACCCAAATCTGGATCCCAACTATAGTATTGTATGCAAATCAGTATTTATCTTTTGTTTCTGTAATCCGCATTGGCATGCCCTTTCCTGAATCAAATCCAAGTTACTGCATTTCTAGTTCTAGAAACAAGGAATTGAGCAGATTAGTTCCTTTAACTGGATATTCTAAGAGCCCAAGTAACTCACGAAATCCCAAAAGGAGAATGAAAGTGATTTTCATGTTCAATCCTTGTCAAACATGGTGGCTCCTGAAAACCTCAAAGCATTAAAATAACCTTCAATGCCCTTTCCAAGACTCACTGGTTCTTGTCAATCCAGATTCCTTCAAGAGCACTACTGACTCTCAGTAGGTTAATTTTAAAAGCCCCAGTTGCATCATTATCCCCGTTCGTCGCTAATAATCCTGAATATTGGATGTTATTATCCTAGTGTAAATTTTCTTTAAAATTTAGCCAATCCATCAGGGACTATGTCAAGTGACTTAAGCTCATATGTGTTTTCTTCTGCATTTGTTTTTCCTTGTATGTGACTTCATTTAGGATTATTCTTAATCCTCCATTGTTGGGCTTTCATTTATCAATTGTTTCACTTGAAAAAAGGAATTATAAATGGACAAGCAACATTTGGCATAAGTTACCAAATTGTGCCCCAAAAATCCACAAATATATATTACAACCACATTCACACAAGTTAACAAGAAAACATAGCACAGAGTGGATTCTAAAAAACTTCACCTGTATCCACCTAAAGGGAGGCAAGTAGCTTCTTTCAAACAAGACTCTGAACCACGATTTCCAGATTTCGTTACCTAAATCAAAATTACCAGAACAACAAAATTCAATTATTTGTAGTTTTTCTATATATGCTAGAGAAAAATACTTCTGAAGAATCTGGATATACCTGCATAACCAGATCGAACTCAGCCACATTAGCTGTATAATGTTTCCTGTTGTTCTCATTCTTGATTGCAGCCTGCATGACCAGGAAAAAAAAAAAAAAGAACCAAACTTTTTCTTACAATAATAGCCCAGGAATATCAGTATTAATTAAGTAATAAAGTGAAATATCATTGTAGATGATATGACCCAACATATATACACATTGTTGAGCAATAACAACAAGCCTTATCCTACTAGGTGGGGTCAGCTATATAGATTACATGGCGTCATATAAACTCATTGTTGAGCAGCCTAGAAATACTTGGGAAATGGTAAAATCAACCGTTTAAAGGGGAAAAAAATTCGTTGAACATGGCCACACCAACTATTTAATTTCATCATCACAGACATCATCTCATAGCTGCCAAGAAGAGCAATCCCAATAATCACACTAATGCAATTGAAAACTTTCCAAACATTATACCCCCCAAATAATTGTTTAACTGAAGCCCATGAAACATATTCTAAAATATTTTAAACATTAGTGAAGGCTCAAGAACGCAATGCAACTACAGCATGAAACCCACGTGTGGCATTTCTTAGGGTTTGGAAGGTGGATAGATCACAAACTACAAAACTATCACTACTCGGCTACCATATGCAAAATGTAACTTAAGTATAGAATATTAGAATGTGCATGCTAAAAATAATACTCCTCTAATTACTACTATAAGGCACCTCTAAATATCTCACTAGAACCGAGACATGGCTAAGTTATTAACTTTCTCTAAAAATATAATAAACTTCCAATTTTACCCTATTGACATGAAAAATTTTTCAAATTTACATTACATTCTCTCTCATAGTTAATGAGTTTAAATAGGGGTAATATAGGGAAAACGTATTTAATATCCTATGAAGTGCCTTATATTAAGGACAAAAGAATCCTTCTAAAAGGCACCCTTTAATAGGGACCAGAGGGAGTACTTGGCAGCTTGAATAGGCTTCAATACCATGTGCAGAAACCACTTCAACATGGTTCCATGACTGTAAATATCTTCAGTGAAAATCATTTCCAAGATAAGACTGAATATTGTATCAAACTGGAACAAACTGAAGTTATTAGACCATCAGTAGTACTGTACTATAAATCAATAAGTGACATGGCATTACCTCATGAAGAGTCTCTGTGCTCCTATCTGAGAGTAGGAAAACAGGAAAATCGTAGGATTTCCACATGATAGCAGAACCCTGTAAAAATAAAATGAATTGACAATTATAAATGACTCATTGTGCTGTTCCCGGACCATACTAGCATCAGTAGATATCCAGCTTAGATAATCTTTATTCCAAGCATAAATCTTCAAAAAGTAATCCAGAATAAATTTGTCCCATCCATAAGTGTTTTTCTTTAAGATAAAATTTTATTTTCTTATTTTACAATCGAGCCACCTGATTTCCCAGAATATGCTAGACAAAATCATAAAGGAAGAACTTAAAGATTAAGACCTCTTTGGCAACCAGAGTACAAATTAACGTCAAGTTGTGAATTGTCATACAAAAATGCAAATCTTGCTAAAAAGTCCTATCATACAGTTGGATTCCATTGATATCCAGTGTTATGGTAAGGAGCAAATTCAACTTGAGGAAACTTTAGGTCTGGAGAGAATCCTACAATTCACAAAATAAAAACTATCATAAGCAACTTGGCATTGCTTCAACATATTGAATGAGTAAAAGGAAAAATAATTACCCTTCAACTTATTCTGCACTCCAGCTCCTGACTCAACTAGCACCCCAGCAACCTTACTTGCAAAGTTTGAATCAGCAGATATTCTGAAGGAAAAATTCAGGTTCAACAAATGGATATAATTTCATAAATGATAGATGAATATACAAATTAAAAAAAAAAAGGATAAAAAAACTACTAAAACACAACTATGCAAGGAATTTCTTTCAATGGCAGAAAATATTAAGTTTCCACAACTTTATTTTTAACTTCCTTAAAGAAAGATTAAAACATCAATGATCAATCCACATAAAATAGCCCAAGTCACAGATATCAACAACCTATGATTTTACAAGACAATAAACAGTTATTGGACCCCAAAATTAGCTTATCCAGAATATTCTTAGCAACAAAGTCATTGATCTTGAATTTCAAGAATTCACTTCTATTTTTTCTTGTTAGAGATCACATTTCAAAAGAATAGTCAGTAGTCAAATTTTTTCAAGTAAAAATAATAAAATTAGTCTCTAGGTTCTTCAAATCTACTATATTTAAAAGAACCAACAAGAACTAGCTAATATATGGTGTAGGAAGCATATAATTATACCAAATGCAAATAATGTCCACAACAAAGAGAGAAAAACAATGACAAATCAAAAGGCAAAAGCTATTTTGCAGCTCATGAGAATATACTCGCCGTGACACACAAACCAAGGATGTCAATGGATAGCACAATGTAGATCTAAGAATAAGAAATGCAAGGCATGAAAAGGAAAAGCTCCAATGTAGATCTATATCAAAATTTGATATACATGCCTTGTTAAGAGACTTTCAAACTCATCCAATGACACCAGTACAGCAGATGACTTTGACAGCTGATTAGCATTTTTGAATGACACTATTGGGGCAACAACCTTGTCTCGTCCAGGATCTAAGTAATACATTAAGGGAAGAACGATGAACCAGATTATTATCACAATGACATTCTAATTGCACCCAGCATTGTAGATAATGTAAGAAATAAGACAAATTTCTGTGAAGACTCACTGGAACAACCAATTGGTCCAGAAAGACTTAGTAGCCGCACACAAGGATATCCATCAACAACCTTGTACATAGACTTCTGAAGGTCAGGAACTGATTCCATGGAGAAGGATTGCCCTGAATTATTACCAAAATAGGAATGGGACAGAATCAGCAAATAATAGCACTAGAAAGTTCAACAAATATAAGAAAAAGCAGGTAACTAACTGTTTCATGATAGAAATTAGTCACACTGAGTTAAGCATTAAAAGTGAGAAAAGCAATTTTGTAATTAGGCAAAGAAAACAAGAATCCTACATGATCTATTGAAGTTAGTTATAGCTGAGGAGATATGATACTTGAGGCTCCAGTATACTAAGTCACAAATGATTTGCAGAAAAAATTAGAGAGTAAAAAATGGAATAGCTGAACTCATTTTTTTCTCTCTCATTGCTATACCCCTTCTTCTCTCATCTCCCCTCTCCTTCGATACCCATAAATCCAAAGGGTATCAAAGTGGGAAATTCACATATCTCTGATGGAAGCTGCAAGATGCTAGTGTCAATAAAATATATAGAACAATGATTGAAGAGTGCAATGGAATAGTATGAAGCTCAGCAAGAGAACAATTGAAGGTGTTAGCAGACAAGGTTGTTCAAATCAAGAATCAGATCAACAACTTGCAAGAGATGATACTAGGCCTTACATTATAGTAGAGCAAATTAATCCATGAACGGAGACAAGAACAACCACATGTTAGGACCAATTTGATTCCAGAGGACAGCCAATTACCAGGAAACAATGAGATTTACAAAGATTGACTTTCCAAAATCCACTCAAGATGGTGTGAACTTGAGGGATGGATGACTAAGAGTGAACACTTCTTGTCCGACAGAATACCAGAAAATAACCTAATGGTGATTGCAAGCTTGACATTGGATGAGAAACCTCTCCAATGATTATAAGCTTTTGAAAACAGCAAAGGTGGGGAGCTAACATGTAGTGAGATGACTCAGCCTCTCAGGGATACAGAACCCATTTAAGTTTGATATTCGATGATCCCTGGAAGAGAGCTCATGCAGCTTAGTTAGGCAAACAGGACCATTATCACAGCGGACCAGGATAGCTTCAATAAACTGATACGTAAAATAGAATTGACTTAGAGCCAAAAACTCAGTTGTTAGATTGCTAAATTGAAATCTGAGATTGCAGATCGAGTCAAACATTTCCAACCTAAAACGTGTGCTTCCTTTACCCAATTACAAAATTACCCCCTTCACACAATTAATCATCCTTGTAATTTATTTTTATAATGCCAAAATTGCATAGAACCCCCAAATTTCAAAATTTGACAAGAGAATTTTTCCAAGCTATAAAATTTGCAAATATCACACCTTGAACAGAAGCAACACATCAAAGAGCTATTTGCACATAACTTGTAAGTCGCGAAAATTATACACAAATATATCAAAATTTAAAGGAATAGAACGTACGAAAAGCATAGAGGTTTAATATCACTTAGGGATCACATTCATTAGTAAAATAACGAACTCCAGAATGTTATCATTAGACACAGTTTAAAAAGTTTGTTATCAAGTTTCAAATGTTATCATTAGGCTCAAATTTCACTGTGGCCATGAATCTTAACCTTTTATAATCAAATATATGAACTACAATAATTTTAAAACACTAATAATAATAACAAGGATATGAGCATGGACTTTTGCGACTTCATTAGTGAGCCTAACCGTCCGAAGTGCGAAAAAATATGCTTTGTCTCAGAAACTAAAACCCCCATCTGTTAACAAGAAACTGGAGACAATGTATTAAAACGTGTAGTTACTAGATTTTACAGTGAGAGAAAGACAAAGAGAATAAGCTCATAAAAGTTCAAATCTAGAATAGCTCCTCCATCTTCCAGCAGCAAGACCAGGTTTCTGCTCAAAACTCGTTGGGCCAAGTTTTACTCAGGATTAAAAGTAGAATTGGAGGTTTATAAGAAAAAGTAGAATTAGAGACCAAATCATTTAGCAGAATGGATATAGTAGATCGAATAAGCCACAAACTGTTACCAGAAAAGGACAAGCGGACACCAAAGCATAGAAGCAAGCACAGAGACAGAAATTTTGCCGCCATGGCTAGAATCTTTGACACGGTAAATCCTCAGAAGCCGTAACCTAGACCATGGAGGAGTGATTGGCGAAGGCTGAGCAGAGAACCTCCTACGCGCGGTCTTCTTCGCCAGAAACCACGGGGAAATTTGCCACGACGGCCGATGAAGTCAATTAGACCAAAACGAATCCAACGGCTTGGATTCAGTTTCGACCATTGTTGTAAAAATTATTAATTATTATTAATTATTAATTATTAATATTACATCACACAACCATCACTTAAATTATTAGATTTTAAGTTTTTAATGTTTTCCATCTCTCTAATTTCAATAAGTTGAGTGACCTTTATTATAAAGATCTATAATTAAAAAGTTATCAGAATTAAAAATAAAATCTACAAAAATTATAAAAATTAATTACATATAAAATATATATTAATTTTAAAATACATTTTAAATTATAATAATTATATTTTGAGAGAATGAAAATAAAATTTCAAAACAATAAATTTATGACAATCAAGTATCTAAAAAATTTATTATAAATATTAATTGAGATTATTTAATTTAAGAATTCAAAATACAATAAAACATTTAAATTTTAAATATAATTTTTAATTTTTAATTGAAATTTCAAATTATAAATTAATATTTATAATTTATTTTAAAAAAATTATTAGAAATCTAATTCTTATAAATTTTCAGTTTTGACTTTTTAATCTTATCCTTCCTATATTTTTTATAGATAAAATCATTTTTCATCACTTTAAGTTTTAAAGTTTGTTTAAAATATTTTTTGGGTTGGGCTAAACCCGACTCAAAACAAGTGATCACCAGCCATCAGGCTTGATGCCCGGCTAGTGTGCGCCCATACCCGATCCTTAACACTTTCGACCCGACCAAACAAAAAGCTTACACCCTTAACCTTTTACCCTTCTTTCATCTTCCCGCCTCCCTATCACGGCCCACTCCGTCGCTTATCCGGTCTCCATCGCGTTGGCGCTCCATCGCTTCGTCCTCTGGTACTTGGTCTTCGTTCCTCAGCTGCTGTTCTTTCCTCGGCTTTGCCTCCGTCTTCACTTCGTCACTTCCTCCGCCGCCACTCCCCGTGAAAGCTGTTTTTTAGGTGTGTGGCGTTCCTTTCACTCTCTCTGTAAATTATATATATATATATATATATGAGGATGACTATATGCTCATAGGCTTCAGATTTAAGTAGGCAGTTGACAAATTTGCATTTATTTTATACGCATAATTGTGTCTTGTGAACATTGAATTGATGACAGAGGAAAGCCATGAGGAAACTGAAGTTTCATGAGAAGAAGTTATTGAAGAAGGTGAATTTCTTAGAGTGGAAGAGAGAAGGAGGTCACAGAGAAAATCATGTTATTCAACGCTATCATATTACTGGACGTGATGATTACAAGAAGTACTATTCTTCGTTAAATTATGTTTCTCATTGTTCTGAATTTGGATAGTTTACTATGTTTGAAATTTAACTAATGCAATTCTTTATTTTGGTCATTGGAATGGTGAAAATACCAATAGATATTCAAGTCTGTGCCGGATGGTGCAAAAGTTAGTAAACATGCTGAAGCAAATGGACCCAAAAGATCCATTTCGGATTGAGATGGCTGATAAGCTCTTAGAAAAGCTGTAAGTTTTATTAGCTATGAAATTTCTAAGTTTTGATTAGTGAACTGACTTAAGCTGCATTTAATGTTGTTTTTGAAACGACATATATAAATATGTGTTAATATTGGTCTACGATTCCTTATTAATCAATGTATCATCCAGGAGTTTCATTTCTACCTTTTGGCCTCTGCAGCATGCATTTGGATTACCTAAATTCATCACGAACAGGGCTGCAAATGACATGTCCATTGTTGAATAATTTGTGACTAAAAACCCTAATTTATCTCTCACAACTCATTTCTTCAGTAAGCCTAGGTAGGCAGAGGGATGGCATGGGGTGCTGGTAGATAGGATTGTTTTGAGTCTTAGGGATTTGTAAAATGTTGGAGGTGGTAGCTGTAAAACTGATGTTTGTAGCAGTTGTTATAATGGTAATGTGAGGATGTGATGGCCGAGGTGATGGAGTTGATAATTGGGTATTGAGATGATGATGGCAGTGCATGAATGTGAGGGCAACAAGCAGGGATAGATGATGAAAGGACTTTAGGTTATTATTTGCTTTTAGATATTAATTGTTTTCATCCTTTAACTGTTGGAGTTCAGAACAATTTTTTATTTTTCTCTCCAATTACATGGATTGACGAAATTGTTTGGTCATATTAATTGTCTATCATTGGTACATTTTTACCTACATTTTGGAATGCAGAGAACCGATATTTATTATCCCTCTCTCTCTCTCTCTCACACACACACACACGTGAATGATAGGTACAATATTGGCGTGATTCCAACCAGGCAAAGCATTACACTTTGTGATCGTCTAACAGTGTCATCCTTTTGTAGGTAAGAAAAAACCATTTCACTCCTTCAATATTTTAAATGAAAAATTAATTATTAGTTTGTGATTTTTTGTACGCCAAAGATTCCTGATGACTGTAGTGCAGGAGAATGAAAAGGAATTATTTTTAATATTTAAAACAACGTTAGTCATCTTCTAAAGGCAGAAGGTATTATGATTTATGATACATTAGTACCTGTTACAGGCGTAGTCTGTAGTTTAGTGTGCAGAAACACAAGAAAACCTAAAAAGAGATGGCAATATATAGCACTAAATTCTAAATTATGGGATAGATATGTTTTTTAAGTTGCTTCTTACATTCTTTTCCTGTTGTTTCAACACTAATCCTAGACAATTATGTAATACAAATGGTGTGGGAACCTTAATTTCGCCACTCATATATCTTTCCCAGCAACCTAAATATTTTTAAGCGGATAAAAGAAATTATAAGACAACCTAAATTAATTTAACACAAATGGTGTGGTAATCTTTTGTCTTAATGTATTTGACCTTTTCACAGGGGAAAAAAACGCAGAGGATGGGTTATCCTAATGTCCTTCTAAAGGAAATATCAACACCTAAAACTATAAGATAGAAATTGAATATAAACTTATGCAGCAAAGCTACTTAATCTTTCTGCATATCTTATAGAGACGTCCCCTCATAAAAGCCCTAAGCCAAATGCCATATAAAAGCTAAATCTATTATCCCAGCCCGTTAGATAAACACCCTTAAAATGTGAGCTCTGTGCTTTGATCAAATATTTCCATGTGCTGGTAATATGGTGCATTGCCACAATGTTCTACCCTACTTTTATCCGAAATCCTTTGAACTGTATAATGAGTGCCCCTGTGACACACCTATCTATTACTGATCCCAAACAACTTATTTCACAAGTGGCAATGGCAGTATGGTGAGCTTCAGCTTCTGCGTTGTTTATACACGTAATACCAATATTTGATCCGCAAATGAACATGCCATTTGTATTGATTAGAGTGTTGCTGTCCAAATAAGCGTCTTCATCTCTTAGGCTGGGGGTCAGGGAGTGACAAATTGTGGTAGGGACGAAACCTTGTGCATCATCTTTATAAAATGAAGGCTAATTATGATCAACAGGGGAACTAGAATAAGATTATGAAATGAAGACTAAGAAGAAGATATGTGCAGTATACTTCTAAAGATTTTAGAACTAATCCAAGTATTTTTTTGAGATAATTCAGCTGTTCTACTTTATTAACATTATACCCTTGTGTTCTTAAATTTTGTTTACCCCTTTTGTAGGCGTAGGCTTGCAACTGTTTTGGTGCGATTAAAATTTGCCGAGTACTTGAAAGAAGCTGTCACATACATTGAACAGGGGCATATAAGAGTTGGTCCAGAGACAGTCACTGATCCTGCATTCCTTGTAACCAGAAATATGGAAGACTTTATCACATGGGTGGATTCATCGAAGATAAAGAGAAAGGTTCTACAGTACAATGACAAATTGGATGACTATGATCTAATGAACTGAGGCATGGATTTGGACATCGCCGTAACAGCCAACTGCTTCAGAGTTGAACTGTTGAGTTTTTTTTTTTTTTTTTTGGGGTTAGGAAAAAATACAAGGTAGAATTTGGAGGGATGGGGTACGGATTGAATGCCAGCATGGGTTGTATTGAATTTGTTGGGGCTTTTTTTTTTTGGGTATTTATGTGTCGAATTTTTGGTCTTTCGGTAATCAAGCTTGATATCTAAGCATTCGGTTATAGTACAAATTTGCCCATGAAGTTTCCATCCAGATGCACCTCATATTTTAAAGTATTTTGTGGTACAATTTTGTCCTGTGGTTAGAGTTTGATTATGTTGACTGTTAAGTTGAAAAATTGACTGTTATATGCCATGCGAGTTGGCCATGTGGCATTCACGTGTCATTTGTCTACCCTGCCCCTTTCACTTTTCTCTTCCAAGCCCATGTGCAGTTCACGTCTTCCCTCCCGTTTCTTCTTCTTTCTCAGATTCCAATCCCCATGACCACTTCAATCATATCCCTTTGGTCTACCATTACTGTCGCTTCCTCCTTCTCCTCTCCCCTTAAACTTCATTGGAGATAGCGAGTAGCAGCAGTGGTCGAGTCCAATTACCTTCTTCTCTGAGAACCTCAAATTGCTTCTCTGAAATCATTGCCCCTATCGCATTTGCCTTCCTCTCCAAGCACCACTAATTATGACACCGTATCAGCCATACTCATCCAAGTATTTTTTTTTTTTTTTTCCTTTTTCTAATTTTTGAGGTCTGCTTCAACAAGTCTGGAATTTGAAATCAAGTGTTGACTCCACTGTCGCTGGTTCCACTTGTGACGAAGCAGGAAGCTTCTTTTATACTGGGTTCGATCATGGCCTGATACAAGCTTTTCAGACTCCTCGCGAATTTTTATCAACTCTATGGATTAGTCACATATGGGTTTTGGATTCTTGCTCCTTTTGAAAGATGGTTTTTGTGATAGGTATTGTGGGACTAATACAAGCTTTTCCTGTGATATGTTATGGGACTTCTAGTTTGAAATATATTTTGATGGTTGATGTTCTTTAGGTTTGATTTCTAAAACATTGTTAATTTTTTTATTTCTCAATTTCTAGTATGTTGTAATTTCTGGTGTGCTGCTCCTTGGTTCTTGGCCGTGCTGTCCTTACAAACTAAAGATGGAAGTATTGAGGGACTAGAGAGCAACACGAAGAAGATGGGGAAGGGGGAAGGGGGAAGGGTTCGAAGGAGAAGGCAAATTAGGGACCTTTGCAAGAAGAAGGATTAGGAAGGGCAAAGGAAGGAGAACTGGAGAGGTGAAGAACACAAACGACGAAGGGAAGGGGACTGAATATCTACATGGAATTGTTCTTTTTTTTAACATGGGGTGGCAGTCCAGTGAGGCACAAAACAGTGAAATTTTCAAAGAAAGCAGTCAAAGGTTGAGAGCAAGGCGAAATTCTACCAAATTGAAAAACATTGAAGCAAAATTATACTAAAAAATATATTAGAATATGAGGTATGCTTGAGTGAAAATTTTAAAGGTAGATTGGTGTCATTACCTCTAAGCATTTGGTTTTTTTTTTTCTTTTTGGTTAAAAGATAAAAATATCTTAAAACTTTTTATGAAGGGAGCTTGTTATCATAAACTTTTTTGGGATAATCTCCCCTTCAAACTTTTAAAAAATGTACAATTTCTCCCCATTATTAATATTGACAGGTGTTTGACTGTTAAATTTTTATTTTGAGTCCATGCTTTACATGTGTCATCCCCTCTCTTTGTGCATTGTTCTTCTTCATCTTTCTCTTTGATTACTAATGGAAGGGAATTTTGGCTCCTTTAAAAAAGAGTTTAGGAGAAAAAATATCTCACCTACTAATATATGATGTCCAGCACTCATAAAAAAAAGTACAAAAGTAAAAATATACTTTAACCCTTGTTTTTTTTTCATGCTCTTATTTGTTTTTAACTATTATTTTTTCATGTGAATGAAGTTTTCAATACTTATTCAAACAAAAAAATATATATGTTATTTGTATGTTATAAATAGAATGTATACAGCTTTATAATAAGATATATTTTTTGACTATGTGTTTTGTATGGATTTTGTTAAAAAGAACTTATAAAATATCATAATTTTATTGTATTAGAGGATAAATTTTTATTTATATGATTCTCAATGATGAAAACTTTTAAATATTTTTTATTTATTTAATATAAAAAGTTGTTTTAATTGATAAAGAATAATAAAAGTATAATTTTTCTTTTAAATTATGTTACCCATAAATAATGAGAATAATGTTGCTCAACTTGTGTTAAAAGTAAAAATTATGAGCTTGTTTGAAACTGTTTTTTATTTTATTAATCTGAGAATATTTAGAAGTTATTTATATTCTTTTATTCTCTAAAACAATGTTTTATTTTTTTATTTTCCAAAATACTTTTTTAAAAATACATTATCAAACATATTTTTTATTTTTTTATTTTGTTTTGGAGAGTAAAAAACTGTTCCCATAATAGATTGCCAAACAAACCCTACAATTTTGTCCCTCTTTAAATTGTATTAAAAAATAGTAAAAATATTTTTTCATATCATGTACCATATATATTGCATTAATCTGACATAACAATAATTATATTAATAAAATAACAGTTAATTGATAGTAGGAGGCTTTGAAAAATAAAATTAAAGGTTAGAGTGATCAGTTTTAAATGTTAAAGAGGTGATGTGGGTTATATGCAATTGCCTCAAAATTTAGGAACTTATATGCATTTTAGTCTAATATTAAATAGGGTTAAAGTGTTAATTTATCTAATTTTTTAAGATCCAAAAAATTATACATAATTATTTTGTATAAAAAATTAATATTAATCAAGTCCTTTAAATTATAAATAAATTATAATAAATTAATGTTATTTCTTGCTCACATTAAAAATCAAAATATCATTTGAATCAATCTCTTTGATGGGCTATCACATGATTTTCAGATCACCACTATTGGTAAAAGCACTGATAAATGATTAAAAAATAATTTAAATATTATTATTATTTATTAATCTTCACACAAAATTTAACCGTCAACTTTTAAAATATACAAATTTCCTAAAAAAAATTATAATTTTACCTAGTTAAAATTTCTGGAAGAGAGATTATAAATTTTAAAGAAATACATGTAAATTTAAAAGGCTGAAATTTCATATTTGAGGTGGTAATGCTTAATCGATAGCATGAAAATGCCATTTGTTTTAATTTTATGAGAAAAAAAAAATTGAATCTCTACACTTTGTTTAAGTTTTGCTATAAATCTTTGCATTTTTTTTGATATTTTAAATTCATATATTTTTATTTTCTAATGTTCCAAACCCTTATAACAATACTTATTGAAGGATTTAAAATATTAAAAAATAAAAATGTAAGGATCTGAAATACAAAAAAAAAAAATAGAAATATGTAACAAAATTTAAACAAATATAAAGATTTAAAGTTATTTTTTTCTAATTTCATTGAAGGCTTCGTCTCGTTAGATATAAAGAGAAACAGTTGGGTCAAGCATGGGAACGAACGCGTCATTTGTGTTGATTTCATCGACGGTGCTGTCCAGTTATGAGGAGAAACCAAAGGTCTGTGATGAAACATGTCATTTGCATCGTTTTTTTTTTTTTCTTTTGGGCAAACCATTTGTATTATTTTTATTTGAGCTATAAACTTTTTTTTATAAAATAAAATATGCCAACATCCCTTTTATTTTATCTTAGTTATAGATTTTTTTTCTATTTTTAAAACTTATATAAATCTCTTTAAAAATCAAAATCTATATAACACATAGCTCTCGTCTATTTTAAAAATTCCATTTTTATTCATTCAAAACTATTAATTAACCATTAAATCATATATTTTTAACTAAAATACCCCCTCTTTAACATAAATTTTGTTTAAGAGTCATTTAAATTTTTAAATAATAATTATAATAATAGAAAAATGATAATAAAATTTTATCAAAATATATAAATGATAAATTGATAATCAGGTCTTTCAAAATACTATAATTTTTCTAAAATCTTTAAGTATCTTTTTGATATTAATAATTTTAGGTTAAATGATTATCTCTAGTTTAAAATAAAACAAAATAATGAGTTCATATAAGAAATTGTGATTTCTTCTTCAATTCTTATAATTTATAAAATAAAAATTAAGATTGCTTGAACAAAATTTATAATTAATTATTTTCAAAACTTGAACTTAATGATAAAAAAAATTACATATGCGATGTGATTTTTTATTCAATTCTTGCAATTCATATAATAAAAGTTATGAGTTTTTAAACAAAAGTTGTAATTGATTGTTTTCATAATTTAGACTTCAATAATAAAAGAAATTTCATGTGAGAAGTTGTAATTTTTTGTTCAACTTTTATAATTCACATAATTAAAGTTATGATTACTTAAATAAAAGTTGTAATTGAGAATAATTATTTTCATAACTTATTTATCAACCATAAAATAAATTTCACATAAGAAGTTATTATTTCTCATTTAATTGTTGCGATTCAAAAAACAAAAATGTTGATTACTTAAACAAAAATTGTACTTAAAAAAATAGAGCCAAACCCATTATTTTATTTTAAATAAGGAACAATTTAGTCAATTAACATAAAGTTATTCATGTTAGAAAAGTATGAAGAAATTTCAAAAGAATTATAACATTTTGAGAAACCTGATTATTATGTATATATTTCGTTGAGATTTTATTGTCATTTTTTATAATATATAAGTTGACAAAATAATATTAGTTAATTTAAATTATTAAACTAATAATTTAAGAAAAATTACATATAGGTCTCATAGATTAACTTATTCACAACAAGTCTTATAAAATTCAAAAACTGCAGCCAGATCTCTTGATACCTGAGTCTAATTTAAGATTAAGCTACAATGACAATAATATCTTTATTAACATACATTACATTAATCAAATAATTAATTTATAGCTATTTTATCAATAATTTACAATTATAATTTTACCTTTTTATAATTGTTACTTCATATATTTAATAATTAAATAATTATACGTTACTAACAAAGTTTAATATTAATTATTTATAACTATTTCATCAGTAATTTATAGTTATAATTTTAATTTTTTACAACTATAACTTTATATATTCAATAGTTAAACTGATCAATTTAATTATTAGATATATGAAATTGTAGTTTTAAAATGTTGAAATTATAGTTATCAATTATTTAACTCATGTAATATATATATATATTTCATAGGGACCTTATTGTTTTTTTTTTAATTCAAATTTTTAATTAGACTTAGGTTTTAAGAGACCTAGTTGCAGTTTTTAAATTTTGTATGACTTATTTGTCAATAAGTCAGCTCCACAGGACCTATTTATAATTTTTTTTTCTATAATGTATTAAATTAAAACAAAAATCAAGTAATATATCATAAAATTTATAAAATAATTATTTATTATTATTATAACCAAATATAAAATAATTTTTTTACAAAATTTTTATAAAATAAATATTTTTTATAAAATCTCAGAATTACTTAAAATTATTTATTTTTTAATCTTAAATAAATGAAGCTTAATGTACCACCTAAAATGAGACAGCACAATGAAGACTCAAAATGATATATATTTTTGCTTAATATTAAAATACATGATATTGCTATTCTGGACTGGGTCGCGAAAGTCCAGTCCATTGCGAAATTTGCGATGCGGGTATAGGCTGATTGCTGAGAAGCATTCGCAACCTACGGATTTCGCGGTTGAGGGAGAGGAGGTAGCAAGACGGTGAAAAGGGAAACGAAGGCTTAGCAGCAGCGAGAAATGAGGAAGTTCGATCCATGGCCTGTTTTCTTTAAGCGAGAGTGGAATCGGAATTGGCCCTTCCTGGTTGGCTTCGCCATCACCGGAACCCTAATCGTCAAGTTCACCGCTGGTCTTACAGAGGAAGATGCTAAGAAGTCTAAGTTCGTTCAAGAGCACAGGAGGTAACCTATCTATCACCATTCTTCAAACTCTATTATTGCTGTATGAAATGAGTGCGCCTCTCATGTTTCCGATCGTGGAAAGCTGAAACAGTGACTCGTTAACTCGATGGCACAATACTCAGCTCTTTATGAATAAATTGATTATAGATTGTTAGTGGTAGCACGGGTCCCCTCTCCCTCCGGTTAGGCTAATGATAAAATCCCAGGATGAAAGGAGCATTAGGATGCACCATGCAAGAATAATTCCAGGGAAAGTCATGGCTGAAATGATTGGTGTATTGGTATTAGGCCTCTCTTGTCCTTCATGCCCCAGTTGATTTTCTTGCTGCATTGCCAAATCCTATCATTATTATTTTCTTTTAAGCCATCCTAGCTTATGGATTCGGTTAACGAGGTTGTTTCGTTCTTATGTTCCAGGTGATTCCAAGTGGTGTGTATGGCTTCGAGCTCTGCACTTTGTTTTCAGCGTCATAGTCGAGAGGTTTGCATGTCTTGGTGTTATAGATTGTAATAACAGAAGAGGGTTTCGGCATTGATCTTTGATTAACAATGGAAAAAGATCCTTGCCAAGCTTTCCATTAAACAATAGATTGACTTTTCGATTTTTTGGTTGAGTCGTTCACGTCAATCCTTATGCTTGAAAATATACATGATATTGTTTTTAGCAATGGCATTCATCTACAGAAAGTGATTTACCTTTTTGCCTTGTTTTCGTTTTCTATTAAACATACAAATCCATTTCCACAAATGGATTCAGTTTCCCATCAATATCACCGGGATAAAAATAGAATATAGGATGCGAGTGTTTTTTCAATTTAATTTTTAATAAAATATATATTTCTCAAAAGAAAATCTAAAAAAAAAAAATGATAAGTCAATGCTTGTTTTTGTGACAATGGATTATAAAGGCAGCCCCATGCTGAACAAAGAAGACGCAGAAAGGTAGCCAGCAGAGAGCAGACTATTGCTACATGAAGAAGACAGGCAAAGAACGAGGCATCATTGATAAAAAGGAAAAATAAAGAAAGAAAGAAAGAAAATGGAGAAGGTAATAAGGCTTCAAAGTTTGGACTGGAAAAAGAAGTTTCAGTTAGATTGAGAGTTGGGACCAATTACTTGGTAGTCAACGAAATATTGAAGCGTCCAAAAGAATACTAGATCAGCAGCTCGTGTCGTGTTCACCATGTTAATCAAGGTAGCACTAGGGA
>NW_026557523.1:0-19333 GCF_029017545.1 Prosopis cineraria | reverse complement strand
TGATTGACAAATATGTTGGGGAAATAGAAATGCTTGAAAGCAAGCACGTGCTCAGAGTTGATCAGGCAGAGCTTGAAACTGTGATTCCTCAAATTGGTGGTCTTGTCAAGATAGTAAATGGAGCATATCGCGGATCTACAGCAAGATTGTTAGGGGTTGATACAGATCACTTTTGTGCCAAGGTGCAGATAGAGAAAGGTCCTTATGATGGCAGAGTCCTCAAGGCAATTGAATATGAAGATATTTGCAAAATAGCCCAGTGAGTATAATAACAAGGGATAAATGTGCATTGTCTTGTAAGGAAACATGTACTTCGCTTGAATATATTCGTGACTCCTCTTTCTGAAGAGTTGAGTCATGTATGGATCTGTACTTTCTATTTTCATCAGGAGGGTTTTCATGACCATTTTCACCTTTACTTTCTTGATCTTGACAAGATTTGAAAACTACCACCTCCTCAAATTTGTGACAGGCGACGACTAAAGTATGCTTTACAGAGACAATAGGTGGAATTTAAATTAAAGCTGAATAAACTATGGTTCTTTCACTTCTATTCTTCAAGGAATTGTATTAAAGCTTTTTTTGTCTACCAAGCTCATAATCCTATGGTGAATGAAATTGGAACACTCGTTCTTTTATTGGTTTAGTAAAGAGGAACAAGATGTAAAAAATAAATTAGAAATATTTTCACTACTAAACATTAAAGTTGCCTGCTTATCCCTTGATGAAGTTACTGCAGAACAAGACATCAGGAAATTCTAATGTTGGAGGAGATGGAGATTCATTTGCGTGGAAAATTCTAGTATTTGCTCTATTGTTTGATTCTTGATGTTTATTTATTATGGACATCTTATTCATAATTGTATCATGTTTTACATTTACATTAAAAGTTTTAGAATGTGGGGTCAAAGGTGTTCAAAACTGATCCAAACAAAAAGATCAATCCAAATTGACCCAAACCGAAGAATAAATCAATCAAAACCGATCATTGATCAAATTTGCTTCGGTTTTTATGACATACAAACTGATTGGTTCAGTTGGGTCTCGATTTTGAGATATAGAAATTGAATTGAACTTGAATCAAGTCTGATTAAAAAATAATATTTATTTATATAATATTTATTTAATTAATTGCAACACCAGTCACCCAACCCATTGACCCAGTCCAATACTTTTTAATTCATGTGTTAACTTATTTTCTTCCTTCATTTAAGGTGTTATGCCTCAAATAATAATAGATTGGCGCTTGAAATGGAATGATTTT
Organism: Prosopis cineraria; assembly: GCF_029017545.1. Taxonomy (NCBI): domain Eukaryota; kingdom Viridiplantae; phylum Streptophyta; class Magnoliopsida; order Fabales; family Fabaceae; genus Prosopis; species Prosopis cineraria. The sequence continues at coordinate 18,069 of NW_026557523.1, read as the reverse complement.
TTTGGATAATTTTAAGCATATAAATGTTTATTTTTTGCTTAAGGAAAAGTTGTGATTAAATATATTAGTTCTTTTTTGGATAATAAACAATTGGTATAATTTAAGTAGATATTATGAAATTGGGAGATGAATATTATGTTTAGAATATATATGTATGGAACTATGGATATAAGTATTAATATTAAATAGCGTGATATTTGAAATTTTGGATATTTATACTTGAGATTAATGTTTTTAAAATCAGATCGAACATTAAACTAGAAAGGTCAGCAGTTCACAGTTCGCATGGTTCAACTAGGTTAGATCAATGATTAAACTAGTGATGTAATAATTAAATTAAAAATTATATATGCATATAATAATTTAAATATAAGAAATAAATATGAAATTGCTACTTAACTTAAGATATCAATATTTTAAGTTTATCATGACTTAACAAGCCACATAATACAACATAATATCAAATGATTAAAAAAATTGGTCATTTCCTAAAAAAATTCACTAAAAAAAATTAACAATTTGGTTCTTGAAAACCGGATTCAGTTTCAAGTTTGATTCCAATTCTTGATTCGACCACTGGTTTGAAATGGCCCAACCCGGCTGAACTTTCAAAATGGTTTTCATATATTGACCAAATCGAAATCTAGACCGGTCAGTTCGGTCCAGCTTTAAAATCACTGCTTGAGATATTTGTATGTTTGCTACATGCTATTAGGTGATGAATTTTCTTCATGAAGATTCAAATAGTGCATTTAATATACGTTGAACCCTGGTTTGATGATTACAAAAAGTTAGAGAAGCTGTTTTTGCAAAGAAATCTTGTCAATTTAAGGAAATAAGGCTTTTGTACTTAAATTCTTTAATTTCTTTAAACCTTAATTTCATTAAATTTTAGAAATAGTTGTTTGAATTATTTCTATCCAAAAATTGATTTAGCTCTAATTAAAATGAATTAAAATCTTTTGCTAATTTGTTCTTAAACATACCAGTATATGTCCGGTATGTCTATTTCTATCGATATTTCTTAACCTACCCGAAGGTCTTACTTCTACCGATATGTTTAAGTTTTACCCAAATGTCCTCTCGTGTTGCACAAACTTTCATCGTTAGGCCACTTTTACTGGTACATGTCATACCTATTGGTATGTCTATTTCCTACCCCAAGGTCTCTGTCCTACCAGTAGATATATTTTTAAATAAATGTATTCTACAATTAATTCTACCAATATGTCTCTTACCTACCACTGTGAAGCCTTCAATGCCATATCTTAAACCTTCATACTTATATCAGTATATCCTGAATTCTATCGGTATATCTTTGAATACTTTTTCTTTTATTTTTCATTTAAAAAATAGAGCATCCTGGATCTTTTATATCACTAATCCTTCTAACTCAAAAATGTATGTGTTCACTTTCCTATCATCCTAATATTGTTCCCAACATAACTATAGGTGAAATTAATCTCTTACTTCTTTCTTTGATTATTTTCTTTTGCCCGTATGACCTTGCTCTATTAGTATCTTTCCTTTTTACCTTTTATTAGAGTATTTAATGCATATAGTCGTTAGTTTCCTTAAGGCATCAATAACACGCAAACCTGCTGAGAAGGCACTGTTTCATTGCCTTAAAAGATGAAAGAGTTCTTAGAACCCAAGTTGAAGTAATCAACAGCAGATATATAAGTCTAACAGATAAATCTTCAAAATCAACTAAAAATTGGACTCATTTACGAAGAAGAAGTGAGGTGAAGTAAATTGAGCCAATTGTCTGCATTCATTCTCTAACTACCTTCAACTATTACATTTGTTTTTCTCTATACTTTCATTGATTAAATATCTACTCTATAAGAAAGAGTTTTCAAAGTAGTGATTTATTATTGAATCCTCTATTTTTCCTTCCATTTTTCTCATAAGAGAAAAAGTCACTTAAGCTAAGAGAGTTTGAGGGGTTTATAGCACCTTTGCAAGGGGAGAGTAACAAACTCGGGAGAGTTTGAATTGTAATATGGTAACCAAGAGCCTAGATTAATCTTGGAAAGAGTTAGTAAAAAATCTCAAGAGTGTCTTGGAGACTAGACGTAGGATCAAGTGATTTAGAGCTAAATTAGGATAAAGACTCGATGTAAAGCTTCTCTTCTCTTTGCTTAGTCCTATTTGGTGATATTTTTCTGACTTATATTTAAATCTTGTGTTATTTGTTTATTTTTTAATTAGCCTAATTCACCCCCTCTCTTGGGCTATTTTTACAATTAGTATCAAAGCTTAGTTGTTCAAATTTGATTTAAAAATCAGAGTTAAAGATCTTACTAATGGCTAATTTTGCATATGGTAATCTTGGTGAAGGATTGTTAACTACCAGACCACTTGTGTTCAAAGTAGAGGACTAGCCTTTCTGGAAAAGTTATATGATGATGTATCTAAAAGCACTTGATATAGAAATGTTAGACATCGTCACCAAAGGTCCATACATTCCCATGACAGTTGGAGATGATGGACTCATGAGAGAAAAGAGTAAAGATGAATGGAATGATGAAGACAAGTAGCTCATCAATCTCAACGCTAAAGCAAAACTTACAATTGCTTGTGCCCACAATCGTGCTGATTATTATCGGGTCACTCATTATACAATTGCAAAAGAAATATAGGATGCTCTGAGGCAAGCATATGAGGGAACACACGGGGTTAAGGAGAATAAGAGGAGTAGTCTCATACATGAGTATGAAACTTTCAAAATGAAGGATGAGGAAACGATCAAAGAAATGCAGATAAGGTTCGCTCACATTATAAATCATTTGATGAACCCATAGAAGATGTACACTTAGGCACAGGAAGTAAGAAAAATTTTGAAGAGTCTTTTGATAGAGTGGCAGCCAAAGATCATAGCTATCATTGAAGCTTAGGGTGTCTCAGTGCATTTAGTGGCTACACTCTTTGGAAGTTTGGAAGAGCATGAATACACTCTTTTACAATACAATAAAAGGAGGATATGAATAAAAAGAAAAAGGGGATTGCTCTAAAAATTACCAAAGAAGAAGTAGAATCAGACAAGGAGTCAGATGAGAATGAAGAATTTTCCATGACGGTGAGGCGATTTAAAAAATTTCACAAAGGAAAGAAAAATTTTAGAAATGAGTCTTCTAGTAACAACAGGAAAGATCCAAAGAAATCTCTCCCTCTCTATGAATGCAAGAAACCTGGTCACATCAAGTAGGACTATAGTTAGTGGCAGAAGAAGCATGAGAAAGAAAAAAAGAAGGAGAAACCCAACAAAAAGAAGGCCTTTGTAGCTTGAGAAGATAGCTTATCAAAAGATGAAGAAGAAGAGGAGATTGCTAACTTATGTCTTGTAGCAGAGGAACAAATGATGATCTGATTGAGTCACAATTAGAAGATGTAAATTCTGATATGTTCTAAGCTAAATATAATGATATGTTTTATTTATTTCAAGAATAATGTAAATAACTTTTGCGAGCTAAAAAGAAAATTTCTCAATTAGAAATAAAGCTAAACACATCATCTATCAAAGAAAATATAGAAAGAGATAAATTTGAATCATGTACTAAATGCATTACATTAGGCAATCAGAATGGCACTTTGAAAAGGGATTTAGCCAAGTTCACTCAGGGTACCAAGATGCTAAACATTTTGATTGGCTCTCAAAGGTGCATCTTTGATTGATCAGATATTGGGTATAATCTCACAACTAATACATCTCAGAAGAAGCCAAATAAGGCTATAAAATTATATCATAGTTATTTTAAGCCTTTTGTGCTTTCCTTTAGTCCTTTAATTACTTATGCTTACTATAACAAGAAGGGCCATCATGTTAAGTCTTGCCTTCATAGAAAAAATGGCTTAAGTGGTTCTATGAAATGGGTTCCAAAAGGTACCAGTGTACCTAGGAAATCTACTAACAAGAAAGGATATATGAAGAAATGGGTACCTAAAGTTAAATGACGTTTGCATTGTCTCAAAGAAGAAAAAGAAAATATGGTACATAGCCAATAGGTGGTGTTTAAGGCACATGATCGAAGATATAGATCAATTCATAGAATTGTTGGAAAGAGAAGGAGGTTATGTTACCTTTAGAGGAAATAAAAAAGTCACATTGCTAGTATTGGAAAGATTGGAAGAGGAAAGAAAGTAAGCATAAAGGATGTGTTATACATCAATGGACTTTTTCACAACCTTATCAGTGTTAACCATAGTTGTGACAAAAGGGAACAGAGTCATATTTGATTCTAAATTTTGCATTGTTCAAAGAAAATCTAATGGAAAGATCATTCTACATGGCAACAGGGATGGTAACTTTTGATTTAGATTCAGAACCTTTTTCTCATAAATGTCTTTTATGTAAATGTGAGGATAGTTTTCTTAGGTATCATCGCTTGGCTTATATAAATAAAAAACAATTAGAAAAGATGATGAAAAATGGTTGGGTCATTGGTCTTTCACCTATAAATTTTGGTCAAGAAAAAATGTGATAAGCTTGTCAATTTGAAAAACAAACTAAGATGTCTTTTAAATTTAAGAAGTTTATATTCTTTGAAAAACCTTTACAACTCTTACACATGGATGTGGTGGGTCCTTCAAGAGTCAAAAGTTTTGGTGGTAATTTATATACTCTTGTCATTATTGATAATTACTTTAGATTTATCTGGACTTTTCTTCATTAGTTTTGAGGTTAAAACGTTTTATGCCTTCAGTACTTTTGCTAAAAAAGTTCAAAATGAGAAAAGTATCTCTATTATATCCATTAAGTTTGATCTAGAAAGGAGTTCAAGATCATAGAATTCATGGAATTTTGCAATGAATATGGAATTTCCCATAACTTCTTTACACTAAGGACTCCATAATAGAATGGAGTGGTAGAAAGAAAGAATAGAGTACTCATGGAGATGGCTAAAGCAATGTTGAATGATAATAGAGTGTTTCAAGTATTTTGGGCTGATGCTATGAGCACTACATGCTACATCATGAACAAAGCATACATTCGACCAAAACTCAACAAAATACCAAACGAACTCTACAAAGGAAGAAAACCAAATATTTTCCGTCTCTATATTTTCAGAAGTAGAGTATTTGTCCATCACAACAATAAGGAGAATATGAGAAAATTTGATACCAAGTCAGATGTTGAAATCTTTCTAGGGTACTCTAATAGAAGTAAGGCCTACTGAGTCTTTAATATAAAAACAAAGGCCATAGAAGAATCAATTCATGTAGTCTTTGATGAGAATCCAATGAAAAAGGAAGTTTCTGATGTTGATGATATAAATAAGATGATAGACAATCTTCAAATCCAAAAACTTCATGATAAAGCAATAAAGAAGGAAGGCTTATCTACAAAGTAAGAACCTTTACAACTAATAGCTTAGAAAAACAATAAGAATCATTCGCTAGAACAAGTGATTGGAGATGTCAGTTATCTAGTACGCACAAGAAACAAGCTACAAAGCATCACTAGTCATTCAACTTTTATTTTTAAAATTAAGCCAAAAACTATTGAAGAGGCATTATCTAACTCCTACTGGATAGATGCTATGCAAGAAGAATTTAATTAGTTTGAAAGAAATCAAGTTTGGGATTTAGTATCTAGACCCAACGATCATCTTGTTACTAGTACAAAGTGAGTCTTTAAGAATAAACTTGATGAAGAGTCATGGTCAGAAACAAAGCTCATTTGGTGGCCAAGGGATACAATAAAAAAGAAGAAATCTTTGCTCCAGTTGCAAGATTGAAAGCAATTTGTTTACTATTGGCCTATGCTATTATAAAGGACATCAAGCTGTACCAAATGAACATGAAAAGTGCATTTCTCAATGGTATATCTTTAAAGAACTGTATGTTGAATATCTACTTGGTTTTAAAGATCCTCATAAGCCTAATGGTGTGTACAAGCTCAAGAAAACACTCTACAAAATAAAGCAAGCACCTATAGCATGTTATGAAAGATTGAGCTTTTTTCTCATAGAAAAAGGTTTCAATCGAGGTAAAGTAGATACCACCTTATTCATAAAAAGAAAGAAAAATCATGTACTTATAGTTGAAATTTATGTTGATGACATTATCTCTGGTACTACTGATGAATCTCTGTGTAAGGATTTTTCTAAGTCAATGCAGGGAGAATTTGAAATGTCTAATGATGGGAGAACTGATTTTTTTCTTGATCTACAAATCAAGCAAAGAAATGATGAAATCTTTATCTGTCAGACCAAGTATCACTAAGAAATGATTAGAAAATTTAGAATGAATCAATCTAATGGAATTGATAGACCTATAAGCTTATCAATTAAGATGAATGAAGATCCCAAAAGAGTTGATTATGATTGCAAGTTTTATAGAGGAATGATTGGATCACTCCTCTACCTTACAAGAAGTTGTCCTAACATATCATTTAATGTGGGTCTATGTGTAAGATTTCAAGTAGTACTTAAGGAGTCACATGTTGTAGCAGTAAAAAGGATATTCAGATATCTTAGGGATCTAGTACCTTGGAATTATGGTATCCTAAAGGAGAAAAGGAATATTTGATTGCATATTCAAAAGCTGACTTTGGTGGATGCAAGACTAAGAAAAAAGAGTACAAATGGAACGTGTCACTTTTTTTGTGAATCACTTGTGTCATAGGCAAGTAAGAAGCAAAATACAATTTCACTATCCTCAATTAAGTCAAAATATATTATTGTTGGACTTAGTTGCACTTAGATTTTATGGATGAAACAGCAACTTGAATCAAACTCAAAGAGGTTCTAATCAAATGTGACGATACAAGTATAATATGTTTGACCAAGAATCCTGTGCATCATTCACGAACTAAACATATTGATATTCATCATTATTTTATTAGAGACCATGTTCAAAAGAAATATTTTACAGTTGAATTCATACCAATTGATCTTTAACTAGCTAATATTTTCACCAAACCTCTTGATGCAGATCAATTCATGTTCATTAGAAGAGAATTGGGTTTATTAAATTCAAATGAAGTGTAAGATCTCTCAATCTTTTATTTTTGATTTCTTTACTATCAATAAACTGACTTAAGCTTTGGAGTATATTGAGTTTATTTTTGCAGGAGCTCAGCCATTTAAAGCGAAAATTAAAGAAGTACCTACCGGTATGTCTAATACCTACCAGTAGTAATAGGCCATTTGGGTAGAAGAAGCACCTACTAATATAAATAAAGAAGTTATAGAAAAGAAATCTACTGGTATATCGAACATCTATTGATATGATAAGTATGCATGATGAAATCTAAGCCATTCATTTCATTTAAATTTCTAACTGTAACTTAATCCTATCAATATGAAGGTAACATTTCTATATGATTCTTTCCAATTTAAATAATGTTGTTGCTTGATTCTACTTGAATCTTGAAACCCCACCGATGACTTCTCAAATCTTATTCTTTCTAATAGCCTTCCATAAGCAATTACCTACAAATTCCTCTTGATTTCACCTTCCCCTCACCTAAAGGCTTGATTACTTGCCTTTTCATTTGATTCAATTGTGATTACTGTCCTCAAACTTTATCATGTGCATATGGAAAAAGCAAAGATCACAGAAAAATATCTCTCTACATATGGGATTTCTATGGAAGATTTTAAGTAAATGAGAGATCTAGTCATCAAATGAAAACACTCTGCTCATTCATCCTTGGCTCAAAGCAATTATCAAGAACTTTTAGGCAAGGCTGAGCAGTTTGTGAGTACTTAAAAAAAGAAAGAATCATTAGGAAAAAAGAAGATAATAAGCATAAAGGAAGATACTAAAGCTAAGAAATCTCCTTTCAAATTATCTCAAGGTAACTCTCAGAACACAAATCCTCTTAGTAAGATTCATCTCGACTCTAATTATGAGAAAACACCTGATGATGCACCCTCTCAAATTAGAAGTTCTAATACTGTTAATTCGGGAGAAGCAAGTATTCAAAGTAAGAGAAAAGGGAAGAAAGTTTGAGAAGCCTCTAGGAATTTTGAAGAGTATTGTTGCAATGATTTGTCAAAAGGGAGAATATAGAGTTTTTAGGAAATAGTCTATAATGAAAAGCTAGGGGCATATTGATGGGTCAATATAGATGAATTAGTTCAGAATAGATATAACGTTAAAGGAGTTTTGATTCCTTATAAGAAATTCATCACCATCAATCTACCCTATAGTGAAGAAGTGATTAAGGCTTTTTATGGCTCAATGAAAGTCTTAAACAAGGGAAAGACATTAAGGGTCACTGTGAGAGGAAAGTCATTTGACATTACAAAGGAGTATCTGATTGAGCTATTGGGCCTACCTTCAAATGGTTCAATGGCAAAAATAAGTGATTTTTCATTTAAGAAAGTCGACATGTTCGAAACAATGGTGCCTAATTAGAGCCTTTCAGATAAAACTATCATTAATGGCACTAGTCTCACAACCAAATAATCATTCTTTGAAAAGATGGACACCCGAACCTAAAATGGTCTGTTTTCGAACACACTTAAGGGTGTCCAATTCACAACACCAAATGCCATTAGCATTGGGATCATTTTGACCATCTCAAATGGATCACAGACAACATATATGGCTAATCATATCACACAAATAACCAATTGTTGCTCACCGCAAGTGCACAGGTCATAGCAAGTAATATAATGAAAGTAAAGTATCATTTCCTCAAGGATTTATTTAAAAACAATGATTAAACAAAATACTAAGTGAGTTCAATCAAGTTGAGCCAAACATAATTACGTGAACATGATTTTGCAAACTAAATTAACATTAGAAAATAAAGAAAACAAATTGATTCACAAACTTCAAGCATAAATTTGAACCTAGCTAAGATTATTTATCTCCTTTGTATCTCATAATACCAAAATCACCTCCTCTTCTAAATTCTTTTAATAAAAATAAGTGCTAACCTAGGGTTTTAAAAATACTTGGACAAGCTCTCTCAAGTCATGAGCAAGTGTTTAGTTAAATTAATTGCCTAATTTCTTATTACAATTAATAAAACTCAATTTTTAACTCTAAACCTAATGTGGCTATGCAAGGCTAGCAAGTATATCTTTATCTTACTAGCAAAAACCATTCATTCAACATAAAAATATCAAGTTCTTGCACTATTTTACCTAAGTTCTACACTCAACTTAGCCCTCTTATGCATCAATCAAATGAACCCAACATCTAAATGGTGGCCAATCACTTAAAAGTATTAAGAAAAGAGTAAAATAAACATATATATATATATATATATATATCATTAATCACAAAAGAGAGGTGGAACATAGTGTTAATACATACAAGGGTTTCAAATAACCCTAGAATAAAGTGTTTAGCTACTCATAATCATCCAAAAGTTACAAATACACAAAATATTTGAACCCATATTAGAATATAAGAGAGAAAAGGGAAGAGGAACATGAAAACTAAAGAAAAAGAGCTTCAAATGTCTTCAAAACTCCATTCTCTTAAACCCAACTCTTCCAATGTCCAAACTTTAGCAACAAAGCTCCAAATGGTTGCTTAAAGTTTGAAGAATGCGTTTTGGATTGAGCTCTCAGCATATATGTAATGATCCTAAATTCTAAATAAAAAAATTAAAATTATCCTAGTGAATATTTATTTAAATAAATTTTTTATAATAAGTAGGGATTGGTAATTTGGAAGAATTTATGTTGGAAATGTTTTTGAGGATCTAAAGTTCAAAATTTTATTTTCTTTTCTCAAAAAAAGTTTAGTTTTCAAATTTTAGGAAAATCTTGTATCCTTTCTTGTAATTTCTTTGTGCCTTTTCTTGTGATTTTTGCATGTTCTTTTTTGTAATTTTCCTAATTCTTTCATTGAATCAGATTTGTTTCTTTTGTGCGAAGAAACAAAGTATCTCACTTCCTTCTTTTCATCGCCAATATATACTCTTCTAGACACTTATAGTCGGTTCATCTCTAGCTCTCCTTAACGTCTGCAGCTCGCTGTCATAAGGTGTCGATTTTTGCTGCTGTTGTGTTGTCCACTGTCATCATTTTCATATGCATTCGCTAGCCACTAGGAGTCGATTCATTGATTCTCCTTCTCTGATATCATGCCATTTTGTTCAACGAGGTGCTGTCTTCGAGTTGCTACTCTCACTGCCCCTTCTCCCTCTCTTCAGTTTTCGTTCAGCTGTCACAATGGAGAGGTTATATGTCTTCCTCCTTTTCTGCTTTATTTTGTGACAACGAGGAGGTGTATTATCAGTGGTCAACTTCCTTTCTCTTTTTTTCCATTCCTATCATTAGGTTCAGTATGTGTGTGTGCTAGCTAATGTTTTTAGTATTGGCTGAAACTATAGTCCTTCCTTCTCTTTTGTGTGTTTGACAGATTGGAACCCTTATAATTTGTTCTTCTTTGATGCTGTTCTGTGGTCGATTCTTGAGTCTTGTGAGGTGAAATGCTGTTTTCTTTCCTTCCTTTTCAGATTTTATAGCATCACTGAATCCTTTCCTCCTTCCTTTGGTTAATTGATATCGTCCCTACTCTTTGTTTTTGATATGGACTGAGGTTGCTTGGTTAAAACTATTTAGTTGTGTTGAATTGGGAAATAAGCGATAGAAATAGAAGTCTGGAAGTAACTGGAATTTCTTGATCATTTATTTCATAATTTTGTAAATGATAAATGCATACTTACAAGGTATTTGTAAAATTTTAGAAGAGGAGAAATTGACAAACTATGACTTGTTAAGCTTCCATGTAGTAGCTTAAAGGGGTATATACAAGTTTTGGTTTAAGTTGTTAATTAAAACTTATATACCAAAGGGGTGAAGAGAATTAGTAGGATATTAGTTTCCTTTTTTTCAGTTTAGAGAAAGCTTAATAATGATTGATATGATTTATAATAATTCATGGAAGTATGAGTCAGAAAAGAGCATGAGGACATATATATATATATATATATTAAGAATTATCAAACGATTGGATTAATTCGAGTATACTTGCAGTATAATTGAATATGGTCTTGTTAGTGTTGATCAACTTAAATAGTGACACCCATTAAGTATTTGGAAATTTTTTTTAATGACTTAAATTTTGACTTATTTGTCAGGATATTAAGGGCATCATTAGAATAGAGGTCAAGGTTAAGAGAAGTAAGTTTTAGAATCTTTGAGAAACACTCAGGTGAGTGAGTAGCATTCCAAATGAATTTCAAGAAATTCTTAATAAAAAAAATCTTTACTTAGATTTTTGTATTAATTCTTTATTGCTTATGTAAATATTCTTATCAATTCTATTTTTATATATAATTGCTTTAGTAATGACGGTATCTTGATTTTTCTAATGATTTATGCTATTGACAAATAATAATTGAAGTACATATACAACAAATGGTATGACTTTTCTAAAACAGCTATTTTTTTTTAACTTTATGTTTGATACGCAAACTTTTAGTACAGTAATTCGTGCATGGAGGAAAGGACAAGGAATATGGGAATGGAAAATGACAACCAAATCCTACATTTTAAAAGTGAAAACTTTGAAATTGTTTTCAAATCTCTATGCACGCTTGAGTTTAATTAGGGGAACTGAGTTCAGAACGATGGATGCTAACGACAGTCCTATTAGCCCTTGGCATGCCTTGGTTCACCTAGCTAGCAAAGTGCTGATAGGAGGTGCTAGCCCCATGCGAAGGCTAATGCACGTGGATCGGAGGGATGATATTCGTGAGCGTAGTACTCATACTTGTTTTCATGGGCTTCATGCCTGCGCTTGTTTCGTGGCTTTTGCCACATTTGTTTTGTGGTTTCTAGCCATACTTGATTGGTTATTTACCCTCCTGGACTGTATGTCCATGCTTGTTAATCATTCTGATAAGGCCCTCCTAGAATTAAATTGAAATTTATTATTTTTTATATTAGTCTTTTGAAAGGACCTATCTAATTGTCTAGTATTTGAGCTGATTACATTCTATGAGTTGTACAATTTTTAACAAATCTATACCATTTTATTTGAATTGTTTAATTTCAGAATTTTATTGTTGAACAAGAATTGCTCTTAATCTTTAGTTCAAGTATATGTTTCAATACTGGACGACAATGTTTTTAGACTAAATCTATTTATCCTATCTTTATAGATTTTATGTGTAATTTTTAATGGAACGCTACTCACCAGAAATTTCTTTGTTCTCAGATATAGTAGCTGACCCTGCATCCCCAGCTGACCACTAAGAGTCTTTCTTACTTTTTGCAAAGAGGAAGCACAGGGTGATTATCCTTTTGATGAAACCTTGTAATGTATTTTGTAAATTATAAATTGTTGCTCCGCGTATATCATAGTTAGGTCTTGGTTTTGTTTAGTTATTATGTGAATTGTTGGGATGCTGGTTTGGTCAACAGGTTCTGTTGTGTTGTAAAAATTTCGAGAGGCCCAAGTTACAGGGGAGACTCTGCCGAAATTTCTACAAATATACTTAAAATTTTATGAATTTTTATTATATATATAACTTACGTATATCAATATTTTAATAAAATTTTTGGTTATTAAGGCTTATGGAATATGAATTCTTCTCATATTCTATGCCGATCATACCCTTGGCATCGGGGGTGTGACAATATATATGTCATACCTAATCAATTTTAAATAAATAAAACGTAGCTTTTTTCTAACAGCGATAAAAGTCGCGACTTTTGGATGACTTTAATAGTTTTAAATTAGTTTTACAATTAACAAAATTTATCCTTTTTACACTTATTTTTTCATTCAAAAGCCTTCCAAAAGTATCAACAAAAGTCCAAAAATGCTTCTAATCAAGTCTTGAACTAAAATAACACGAAATTAGGACAAAATATCAAATCAAAGCTAAGAATACAAATTCAAAATAAAATGTACATTTTCCCAATTTAGTCAATAAAAATATATACAATTGAGCCAAAATATATTAGAATTTAAGGAAGATGTAATGAAATAACATGAAATTTTAGAGATTAACACCAATCATACTCAAAATGACAACCAAACCCTTAATTTCAAACAATACATAAGGGTGTGTCAAATTTAACTAAAATAGAGTTTTGGTCAATTCAACATATTAACCATTACAAATATATCACTTGTACTAGTATCTTAGCCAAGCACACTTATTTAATCATAGTCACTACAAGCTTAGGCAAAGATATGCACACATCCCATAAATTCTCATATAAGTGATAACAAACAATATAATGCTCCTAAGTTGGTATACAACATGACATATTCATTACAAACCTAAAATAGGAAAGAGAAGAGCTATACACACAATGCTCTTCACTCTTTAGTTGTTCCCCCCCTTGCCTCTACCGAAGCTCTCTCCTATAAAATATAACTATGGGATGAGATAAACATATCAGTAATAGAAAAATTTACTATTATTAATTAACATGCACAACCAAAAGCAAGTAAAGTCATTATACTTCAAAAATACTCTTTTTATCATATACAACATATCCTTTCCATAAACAGAAGTTATTTACCACTAGCATGATCAATCTACCATCTGAGCCTCCATGTCACCCCAACTGAAACTATAGGCTCTTGGACCAAGTACACCCTTACAATGGTCCGAGCTCACCTTCAGTTGTAGCATTACATGGCCAAAGATGTCCTATTCCATTTTTGAGCTATGGTCTCACCTATCATACATAAATTGAGGTATTGTTACTCCAACACCGCATCACTAATCTTAAGGAGTGTTACTCTCCAACGTCGTATCCTGTATGCATACTAAGGAAATAATCTCTAACATCATGCCTCACTAGACACTAAGGAGATACATGCAATATGGACTTTCACTACTCCTTCTTATGGGTAAACTCCTACCTCTTAACATGATGATGCTCGCACATCTCATACCAAACTTGTGTACATATCCAATTCTGACTACAATTATATAAAACTTTTACAAAACTTCACCATTTTGAAATCATTTCACATGCACAAAAATCATATTTTGTAATATGCAATGTTATCAAATCACCAGTAGTAAACATATATATCTACTCACAAACAATTAAGAAATATAATCAAATAGTGTAAATTATTTCGTTACCTCAACCCTTTGTCACAAAAGGGTTACTGTGTGGCTCAACGTTAGCTCGATATGTTTTTATACGTGTGATAAGGCTCTCAAGTAACACTCAATCTACACAATTGAGCAATGATTATCAATTATCACTTCGACTAATCCTCAAAATCACTAGATTCCAAGTATCCAAACTCTCAAATTCCTTATTTAACAACACCAACCCTTTCAAAACACTCTAACAATCTTATTAAGCATCTAAACATACCAAAATTATCAACTCACTATCCACATTGTCCTAAAACCCTCAAATTATACCTAAGGTTTGTCCAAACCCTTAACAAAAATTATAAATCCAACTAAACCCATAAACTTAAGGTTATAGGTTTGATTTAACTTCCCAAGACTTTATCTAAGTCAATGGGTTCGGTTTAAATTCAAGAAAACTGAAGTTTTCTTTTGTTATCATATTAATTATATGTTCCCTATGGTAATTGTATCCTTAGATAAACCATAGTAATTGTCTTAAATGTCCCTTGCCGGTCATTTATGAGGGATCATAGATGAAACAATATTAGTATGACTTTAATTAATTATAGAGATATAAATCAAAGTTGTAGGTACTTGAAAGGTTACAAAATGCTGGACCAACTTGTTATGAGAAAGATGCATGGTACAAGTCATAAGTTTATCTTATATGTAACCATGTCACTAAGCTCTTTGACTTGATATCATGATGGATTCCTATATGATGATCATTGAACTTTAACCTAGTCAAAAGTCACATTTTATTGGGTAATTATAAAGGCTATGATTGCGTTTAGTGATATTTATGTAGAGGAATATGAGTGGTCAAGATGGAATTTATTCCTCACATTAATTGAGAGATATTATTGGGCCCCTCGATGAGTAAGCTTGAGAAAATATATGGCCATACTACAATGAAAAGAGTTTTTCCATTGCTATAGTCAGTCCACTCAGAGATTGAGAAAATAACAATTAGGTAAAGGAGAATTACAATTCTATGTCTCACACTTAACTGAAATATCATGTGACAAAAGGGATGTGCTACGGTTATATGATAGGTTATATCAAATAATCAATCCTTATATGAATTGAGTAGTCGTAATGCATTGCTAGAGGCCATTTGTGAATTGTGGACTAGTAACGCTATTGGCCTATTGCTAATTTCATATGGGCCTATAAGATCGCACACAAAAATAGCCTAACTTGAGCTATAATATCCAAGTTTATTGAATTTGGAATATGTCTAGATTCAATGAATATAATACTTTATCTGAGGTGAATGAATTATGTGTGTGTGAATATTCAATGATAAATATTTGTATGTGTGTGTGTGTATATATATATGTATATGAAATATAAAATTCAATATATATATATATTAGTGTATATATAATATAATATATTTAAATTTAATTTTATTAGCTACAAAAACCCTAATCTATATAATATAAAGAAGTGGACAAGTTTTTGAAGTGTGAGTCACTTAACGACAAAATTCTGAGAGCCACGAAAATACCCTAGATAATAAAAGGAGCGTCTGATTGACGGACGGACGAACATTAGATACAAATAGTGTTGGCACGCTATTCTTGTTAGAAAACTTTTCATGTAGATATCGGTAAAGGGAACGAATTTATATTGTTATTTCTTGAGATCCAAATATTTGAAGAAAACATGTGAGAAATTTGAAAATAAAAGGTAACTCTTTTATTTATCTTGACTTAAACAAGTTTGATCGGTTTGCAATTGTGATTGGGGTTTTAAATTTTAATTTTTCGCTGCACCTCCCAATCTAACACTAAAGACTTTATAGCATCAAACTTAACCATGGCGACGATGGCAAAAGCAGTGGCTTAGATGTTACGTGAGGAGCACATGGTAAGTTGGGAGGAGGATGACGACAATCTATTTAAGGAAAGTTAAGAACGATATATTTGCCTTTGATGGACAAAGTGGCAACATTGTGGGCTTGAGCAGTCATTTTTGGGGGATGAAAATGCCGAGCTAGATGTGAGGCTCGCGAATCTTAGACACCCATTTTTATAGCTTTGCATTTAGACTCTGATAATGTGGGATCTTGTTAGTAAAGAGGAGGAGGACGGAGAAGAAAAGGATGATGATGAAGAAGGAAGGGCAAAAATGCTCTATTTTTAAAACTTTTAGGGCAAATAAGCTCTAAACATGAAAGTTTAGCATATTCAATGCCTTTGGAGAAAAAGTTTTAGGTCAAATATATCATTTAACTCTTGATCAAATTTTAATTTAATATTTAATATTTTTTATATTTAATAGTAGAGCAAAAATATTTTTTTTTTTAATTTAAGACAAAAATACTCTGAAAAAAATTTAAGGTGTTAGGTGACTTAGAAAAAGAATTTTAGGCAAATTGCCGTTTAACCCAAAAAAATATTAATTACAAATTAGAGATGAGTTTTAAAACGTTGCACTGATTTATCCATCCCGCCCTAATTTCTCTCCACTCCTGTATGGAAATGCTCTGATTCTCTTACCTTCAGCCTCCAAGTCGCCGTTCTTCCGCTTGATCTGTGACGCACAACGCCACAACGACGCCGTCGACCAATCACCGTCGTCGTCTCCATCTTCACGCCGTTCGCTATGTCTCTTCCCCTGTTTCGTCAGTTTGTCTCTCGTTCAAGTAGTTTGTCGCTCTGCTCCTCCCTGGTACAGTGGTACTCATTGCTTGCTTGCTTAGGTGTTCTCGAGTGTACTTCTACTTCTTCGCTTAAACTCTATGCGTACCCAAAGGTGGAGACAGACGAAATATAGGGACAAGTTTTGTTTATACTTTATATCCTAACCGAAGCCCATTCTGCCAGTCCCATATGACTAGGTTTTTATTTTTTTATTTTTTCTGGCTTTATTGTGCTTCACTGTTAAAAATAGTGGATCACTGTATTATTTTGAGTATGGATGACTGTATTTTGAGTTTATGGATGAGTATCTTCTGAGTAGGGATGATTATATTCATCCTGGATGACTATTATTTTTATGTTTCCATGCGGAATCCCTGGATTTAGTATTTGAAGTTGGTTTGAGTCTATAGATGACTGTATTTTGGTTATATATTTTTCGCTTCCAGGTCTGATTTATAGTTATAATTTTTGCTTCATTTTGTTACTTTTTTTATTTTTATTTTTTGCTTCCAAGGTTTGATTTATGGTTACAATCTTTTTTCCTTCCAGGTTTAGATTTTTGCATTGTTTTTAAGATTATTGTTTGCCTTTTCATTTCAATTTTCCAATTCTCTTCCAGGTCCAGTCACAGGTATAGTACATACATACAGCCTAAATTGGTCCGTTCCCTTCCATTTAGATGATTTTGGTCCAATGGTTTTAGGGCTCAAAGCTTTAAACTTCTTAAAAAAAAAAAATTCAGAGTCTGGACATACTTATCAACTCAACCTTAAAAATCTCAGGCAATCCTTGGACATGGTAGTGCATCGGCTTAACAAACATGTACCGTTCATTTCAAGGGTTGGGCTTTGGGTTTATTCTCTTATTTGTTCAAAATTTATGTTTGCTTATACCTTAATTTTTTTCCCTTGACACGACTTGCATATTTATTTATTTTTTAGTGAGGGCCAAGGGCTGCTTTTTGCAGCAGCCAGGCAGAGGTGAGAGCTCAGAGAATTACAGAGAGTGATGGAAGCTGCAGACCGCTACAAGTTTCTTCCCATACAAGTTGCTGTGAAATGTATCAATCAAACAGTGAACATAACAGGCATTATAGCTGAGTTTAGCTTGCCAAAGCGAAGTAGGGGCACTGGTAAACTTTCCATTTGAAGGACCTTGCTGCTTGAACGTTGCATATGATGTTACAAATTGCAATTTTGTATCCCCAATGGAGCAAGGACCATTCATATTTCACATTTTTCTTTTTAATTGTTGAAATTTACAAAGTGTTTGGAGGGGGTTTGGTTGGTTTAGACTTAGACTGGCAATGATGAATCAAAGGCCGGACTTATGGCTGCCATTTAGCTTACTGGTAGTAGATTGATGAATTTTTTTGTTAAGGTG
>NW_026557522.1:0-19381 GCF_029017545.1 Prosopis cineraria | reverse complement strand
AAACTGTTATTGATGATGTGGTTTCTAGAAGAGCAAGTGCAAGTGAAAACTGTTGCATCGCCAAGTTGTTCTCATGTACGTCCGATCAGGAGGACCCCAGTTGTAAACTTTTGTCTCACTTAGATGTCTCAAAAGGGTCAGAATCAGACGGTCATCTAAAGAATAACATGCATTGTCAAAACATGAAACTTCAACTGATGTTGAAATTGCTAACAGTGAGGGGGAATCCGCTCCCTTTGGTGAGGTTAAAGCACCCAGTGTTGTGCATCTTCTAGGTTCACCTGGGAGACCTGAGGATGTTGATGTTGAAGCACAGACCTCCCAGGAATTGAAGGAAGCAGAGGTTTTGAACCATGTTGCTCATGAAGCTGTACAGCCAGATGAATTACATCTTCGACCATGCACATCCCATATGGGCCAAACCAATGTGTTGTTCATTGGAGGTAAAAGTGTGCTGATTCTGTGTTACACAGTTTATTTATTTATTTAT
The DNA here is from genome assembly GCF_029017545.1 of Prosopis cineraria. Classification (NCBI taxonomy): domain Eukaryota; kingdom Viridiplantae; phylum Streptophyta; class Magnoliopsida; order Fabales; family Fabaceae; genus Prosopis; species Prosopis cineraria. Next base: position 18,891 of record NW_026557522.1, on the reverse strand, counting down.
TTATTTTGAAAATATGCTTAGTTGTTTCTCTCCTCTCCTTTGTCTTGTTTCGTTCTTTTCTTCTATTTTCTAACTGATGAGTACAATGGGCACTCTGGAATTATGTTATGATAGCGCATCTTTACTGCATGGATCCAATTGTTGTAGTGACATTTACTTCACCTTGTTAACTTCCGTTGAAATTGGGGACTTAGTTCATGGCTTTCTAACTTTACCATCTTTTTTTTTTTTTTTGGTTGAGGAAATCAACTTTCTAACACCCATTTAAGAATTTTGGTTGAATGATTTTCATTAATTAGTTACAGTAAACATATATGGTAACTTCGATAGACAGAGAAATAGATTGTTCTGGTAGCTGGTTATTTTCATATTTGCAGGCAGTGTCACATGACCAATGTTTCACGTCCTGCTTTAGGTGATTGTCAGACAACAGAGCAATCTTTGTGTGAACAAATTCACCAAGATCTGGAGAAATCCGATGAGCAACATGGGAGTCAGATCTTTGTTGATAATCCAGTAAGAAGTGACAGCAAATCTGTTGCTTCTGACATGCCAGCGCCTGAAAAAATGCTCTCGCTAGCATATCAACAGAGTGTTGGACCTAATGATTTGATGATGGAATCTACGCCTGACAGTTGGGATACACCTAGAGGCATCAAGAGTGATGAAGGAGTGAAATGTGTCTCAGGTAAAAAGCGAAGTTTCACTGAAAGTACTCTGACGATGCAGAGTGTGGATTTGGCTGAATCATATGGAGGGACCCAATCCAAGAGAAGTGCAGATCTCCTTCCTGATGATGACGATTTATTGTCTTCCATATTAGGTATTAAAGTGAACCCTTAATACTTTTAGAAGTAGATTATAATGTTTCTTTTTCTGTGAGAATCAGTCTTAGTTTTGGCGGCTTCTTTTTTGTTGCTCTAGTTGGAAGACGATCTTCATTTTTGAAAGTGAAACCCACTCCAGCAGCCTCTGAAGTGGTATCAATAAAACGTCCCCGTTTGGTATCACGCACTAGTGCCATAAAGAGGAAGGTGCTTACAGATGATACAATGGTCTTGCATGGCGAGTAGGTTTTTATAATGCCCACATGTTCAATTGCACCTGGTTTTCCTCTTTATTTTATGTTGAGGGTTCTGTTATGCTTTATGTGATTAATATATCTTGTAAGTTTTTAGGTGCAATTCATACTCAGTTTTTTAATATTTTTTGTTGCAAAGGAGAATCTGGATGAGTGATTATTAAGTTGTAACTAACAATTTTACTAAAACTCCCTGCCACTATTCCTTGAAAGACGAGGATAAATCCTCAGATAGCAATAACTTGAATGTTATGAAACTAACATTAATGCATGAGAGTTCTTCAATCCCTTTACATTTCCATCTAGGAAACTAACTGAAAAATAAGTATGATGAATGACAAAGACGCATTCTCTTAAATATACAAGCATTCTGCTCTACCCAGCGAATGCATCAGAGGATTGAATGGTTGGCGCACTGCCAGAGAGCAATTACAAGCTTGTGTTAAATACATCGCATCAACAATCTTTTTTATTAGATGGTCATCCTTGAAGAAAGCATATATATCACGAAGTTGAAGATTGTAGTTCCCTAAATAAGGGTGTAACTTACACCATTCAACTAATTCATATACAACCAAAAGTTTTATTATCTAATTTAACTTCATTTGCTGTTTCCTATTTCATTTTTTTTTTAATTTCCTTCATGACTGAAGATGTGTTGACTTGGTTAATGAGGAGAAAGATGTGTTATTTCATGGTCTATAGAATGCGTGTACTGTACCTGATGGAAAAGGCACTAGAATGTTGTCCGTATTAAAACCTTAATAACTTCCCTGATGCATTTAATAGATATATCCTTTATTAACTGACTGGTTATGGCCGAGATGTGCTTATGATGCCGCATTTGTTCTCTTGCTTTATAGAAAGCTGTATTTTGCTTTTCTCTTGCAATGGGATACTAATTATTTTTGCCTTCTTTCTTTAGTATAATACGGCAACAACTAACAAATACTGAAGACATACGTCGCACACGGAAGAAAGCTCCTTGCACTCACCAAGAAATATTAATGATTCAAAGACAATTTCTGGAGGATGAAATTTTTCAAGATCCAATATTTACAGGTGAGAAATGTGTGTTTTGTGCTATGGCTTTCAGGTATATGCCCCAACCTCCCTGCTTCCTTAAACATATAATACAACCCTACAAACACATATCCAGTGAGGCAAGACAATATGTTATAATAAGAGGAAAGTATTTGTGAACAAGCAATGGAGTCATTCAAATGGTTGTTAGTTACCTTTTCTCCTTGTCAAGTAGCTGTGTATAGAAATGGCTATTTTATATATCCCATAACCATGTAATCATTCCCTGTTAATCTCTCCCAATCACGCACTCTCCAATCTCTTGAAACCCTTACTTTTAACCCACTCTAGCATATGTTCCCCGTCTCTAACCTACTCCCTGTTTATCATACGCTTATTGCACTTCACGTGACTCAGCCTGGATCCCATTATTCCTGAACCCATCATGATATAATCTAGACCCATTTTGTGGACCATACATCATGATGTCGATTTGAAGAAAAGTACTGCAAATTTCGATTTTATTGATTGGATGATATCAGGAAGTTACCAAACTAAAATGATCATGGGTCATTAATAACCTGTGTAAAATTTAAATGGACTATACTTGATTAATTTCAAGGGACCTAACTGAACTTGAATCAAAACCATATTGGTGTTGTGAACCTGGCTTCTTATGTTCAGATATTTCTGTGTTTTGCTTGAAACTTTGATCTTTAGATTTTCAGGGTACTTCTGATAATGCCCTCTCCTTAGTAGTTGTCCTGGAATGGAAATATTGGCTGAAAATAAAAAATTCTTTAAATGTATGGTAGGGTCTTTCAAACTGAGCTATTTTTTTGTATATCTTTCAGGTGTGTCAGCTGATTTGATACTTCTGCGAAATGAGAAATTGGATCTAACTGGGATTAGGGTTTGTGATTACATTTTAGACAGTTCTCTCTCAGAAGCAACAAATGATAATGAATCCCATTCAAGAACAAATGTTACTGATATTCATGGAGTGGAAAGAAACATTGAACCTGTCATGGTCCAAGATGCGGAGGAACAACCTTTTGGGGCACCTATTGTGCCTGAGAGCAATCAGCCTGAATTTAATGCAGAATCTCTTGATATTAATATTCACAGGAATACAGATGTTATTTCCCATGTGAAGGAGGTTCAAATTTCTCAAACCACCAAAATGAATGGTTGTAGAGAAAATATTGAGGTTTTTGACTCTCAAAATTGCTCCATTACCCCTGGCTTGGAATCATCATTTCATGCTGATTCTGTCTTTGACAACAACCACTGTATGCCTGATGATTTTGCTGCTCCATTGACTGTAATGCATAAAAGCAATGACTTGGATGGTTATGGTTCTATGCATACAGATATACTGGGCATATCATCTTCCCAGAATTTGCATGCCCTCCCTATTCTAGAGAATGAACTTGCAGAGAGTAAAATCAACAGAAGTGGAGTAGGCATCTCTGAAATTTCAGAAGACAGAGTTGATATTAGAACAGAAGTTCAAATGGATGGTTCTGAGACTCATAACAGTTTATACACATCATTGGCTACTGGATGTGAGAGAATAGATGAGTACGCTAATAACCAGGCTACCTCAAATAGGGACCTACATCTTGAGAAAGTGGAAACAACTTGCTTGGGGGCATAAATGAGGATCAAATGCTTGCCTCTGGTTCTGGGTATGATGATAAAGTCTCAAGGTTTGGATGCAGTTATAGTGAAAATACTAGAGTAGATTATTTACATGGTGTAGCTGTTGTTTTGGATGCCAAAGAGATTTCTCTAATTGATGAAGAAAATTCAGTTTCTCATGAAGCTGACCAGAGGAGTAGAATGCACCATGAAATTTCAGCTATTGAGAGTTCTTTGGTGGACCAAAATGATGTAAGCTCCCCATTTGTCATAATATTTTAATGTTTGTTATGCCATCTATGTTGAACTGTTGCTTTAAAGGAGGCTTGCCCCTTTTTTTGGCACAACTGATATGATACGCATAACATACTTCACTATAGGCACAAATGTATTCCAAAATCTTTATCACTTTTTACCCTTGTCTAAAATGCTGCAAATCAGTTCAAAAGCTTGTGGAAAATCTTAATGACATGGATGGACGTGGAGATTGGCTTTTACTTTGAATTAGAACTCTTATTTTAGTTTATGATTTTTGAGGAAAGGCATAGGGCAGACAGATAATGCGGACCACCATTTTGTTGAAATTTTGTATGCTATTAGTCTACCAAGTACACAAATCGCTGACAAGAACGAGAGCAACACATTTCAAAGAAGAATTAGGTGGTGATGTAGGATATGTAGAACGTCGGGATTCTGAGCAGAAATCAGAAGTTAAACTTCAAGTTGCAGAATGTGAGTTTAGATTCAACCAATAAGTTGTTTTGGGCTTTTGGCCACCATGTCTCAAAGTAGTTTTCATTCTACCTGACATTTCAAGATGGATTTTTCAATTGCTTCTGCATTGAAGTTGAGGGCAAATTGTCTCTAATCAGTGGAAAATGAAGGAGAGTGAGAATTGAAAGAGATTGGGAGAGATATTAATTAGTCATAAAGGATTAATGATACGTATATGAAATGATATTTTAATTCAATATTAGGAGTAGAAATTAATAATTTAATTTACTTTTAACTTTTGAAGTTATAAGGAGTTATCCCATGGTCTCTATATGTAAAACACTTACCAATTGTGCTAATGTGGATTTTAGACTATTTGGACTATATTGTCAGTTTTATTCTTTTTTCCCTCTGCCAACTTCTCCCTGCTTTTTCTTTCTGTTTCTTCCTCTCTCTTCTCCCCTTTCATTACTGTTCTGCATTTTGTCAATTGCAAGTTTTGTAATAAAATCCTGTTGATCATATTTAATTGAAATCTGTAGTGCATGCTGGTTCTTCTCCTGTTTTACCTTTTTAGGAGGATGCCTTCATTTGACCATAATAGACACATATTTATGCAGACAGTTTTTCTCATCTCATTTTCATAGAAGTATTGATCTTGAATACCAGATAGTGTTGATCATGTAATTTTGTTAAATTCATAATGATTTATCTTATTGTATATCATATGGTTTTATTGTTCAATTTGGTATACTTCTTTTTTGAAGCGGTTGATCTCTGAACTCTGGTTCTTTATTTATGAAACTTGGTGTATTTTAATTTGGAAGAAACATACCTTTTGATCCCTGCACTTTGCTTGTAATTTACTGTAGGTCCTTACACTTTTTTTTTTCAATGTTTTGGGTTCCTACACTTTCTTTTTCTGGTGTTTTATGCTTATCCAAGGTCCCCACACTTTGTTCAATTTATTCATTTAGGGACCTAGAACATTGGAAAATAAAAGTATAAGGATTCAAAACACTGAAAAAAAGTGCAGGGACCTATAACAAAACACGAGCAAAGTGCAGGGACCAAAAAGTATGTTTTCCCTTTAATTAAGTTTGATTAATATCTAACCAAGCTCTTTGGCTGCATGGCGCAGGAAAATATTGTATTTGCAGAGGATACAGGTTTGCTTCTAAATCCTTACACTGTTGATTCATCTCCTGATATGTACGCTGCCAGAAGCTTATGTAGATATCTATAAGTGGTTTTCCAGTCCAAGAGGCCGTGTATATGTAGGCTCATATTATTGATTTGCTTTCTTTTGATGGTTGAGTAGGGCTGCTATGAGAGTTTCTAAGTAGCGAACCATAGTACAAAGTGAGTACTGAGCATTAGAAACAGCGGTCCTGCTATATATATATATATATGATTGAATAGAAGCAAAGAAATGTGCATAAACCTGCTAGAAAATTTTCTGTTTGAGGTGTTTTCTTTTCTTGAGATATTGCGCACCTTTACCACAAGAAATCAACTGTTAAATACTATCCTTTTTACTACAATCATACAAGGAAAGCAATAGCGTCCAACTTTATTGTTCTAGATGGATCAACAAGGGTTCACTCGTGTAATAGAGTCAAGCTACATCAACTAAAGTTTCTTTGGTAATTCCTGATCTGCTTTTACACCAAAAAAGATCAAGGTGACATGGTTCCTGGAATTCCATAAGAAGGGAATGGGATCCTGTATGGATTCCATCAGGTCCGTGTTTTTGGTTACTTTGATACCTGTTCCCTAGAAGATGCGATTCCATGTGTTGGCCCCTCAAACTTCACTGCTATTTCATTAAGTAATCGGTTGAGCCAAATTCCTTCACAGATCCCATGAGCCAAAGCTCTAAGTTCTGATTCAGCACTGCTGCACGATCCTATAGATTGTGTTTTGCTCCTCCATTTGACCAAATTACCCCACACAAAGAAGAAAATTCCGTGTAGTTGACCTTTTCTCTGTGCGAGAATTTCCCCAATCAGCATCTGTGAATATTTCAATTCATCTGTGTAGCCCCTTTTTAAAGTACAAGCTTTTACTAGGGGTGAATTTTAAATAGTGCAAGATCCTGAAGACTGATTCTCTGTGTTCCTCAACAGGCCTGGTAGAAAACTGACTTACAATACAAACCAGATAAGATATATCAGGTCTGGTATGAGAGAGAAATTAGTTTCCCTACTAATAGCTTATATCTTTCTTCATTAACTGGGAGGCTCACTATTATCCTCCCATCTTTGTCTTTCTTTTGACCAAATTGGAGATTGACCTCCATGGGCATGGCTGTTACTCTAATATCCTTATTTATCGATGTTTCCTTCAATACCTAGGAAATATCTCAATTGTCCCAAGTCTTTCACCTTGAATTCAGCTACTAGCACCTACTTCAATCTTTGCTTCTCACAGGTTATTGCTGGTAATAATTATATCATCCTCACAGACAATGGATGTAGTTATTTTTCCATCACTTTGTGTCACTGTGCGTGATCTGTCTGACATTGAGTATATCCATGCTTCTTCGCAACTTTAGTAAATCTTTGAATCCCAGTATGAGGGACTGTTTCAGGCCCTATAATCATTGACACAATTTACATACTTTACCCTGGTTCACACTTGTTTTAAAACCAGGAGGTATGTCCATCTACACCTCTCCTTTTTTTTTTTTTAATTCCCATTTAGAAATGTATCCTTCACATCCAACTGAAACAAGTGCCAATCAAGATTTGAGTGAAACCTTTTGTAACAAGCCATCACGCTTATTTACACTCCTATTAGGATTGTATTTCTTAGTGAACACCCATCTACAATCCACGATAATTTTACCTTGAGGAAGCTCAATCAACTCCTAAGTCTGATTTTTAATCAAAACCTCCATTTCTTCATAAATATTTTCTTTCCACATTGGATTCTCCATAGCCTATTTAACATTTTTAGGTATTTGTTCAACTGTAGTAAAAGCTTTCTTAGCAGGAGATAATTGTTTATACAATTCAAAGTTGCTAATAGGATGTTAGTGCAAAACCTTACCCCATTCCTCAAAGCAATAGGCCAGCCCAAGTTGCAAAATTGAGAATCTGAGGTAGAGTTAGATGATCAGTGTAATATGCTTTTGTGGTATTTTGAGAGAGGAAAAATGTATTTCTCATTCATGTGTATTTTAATGTATATCAAGAGAGATAAAACTTAATAAATACTAATAAAGTCTAACGAATAATAATATACAATAATTATTCACAATAATGACATAATATTCCCACAATCCCCCTCAAGTTGGATCATAGATGCTAATCATGTCCAACTTGCTTATACAACTCTCAAAGGTAGGCTTGGGTAGTCCCTTGGTCAGCATATCTGTGGCTTGTAACTTTATAGGTAGGTATGTCAAACATACAATGCCTCCTCCTTTCTCTCTGATAAAATGTCTCTCCATTTTAACATGTTTAGATATCTTATGATGTATAGGATTCAATGCCATGCTTATGGTAACCTTATTATCACAATGCAACTTTATTGGTGGATCAATTCTTACCTGTATTTCTTCCATGACCCTTCTTATCCATATTTCTTTTGTGATTTCTTGAGCTAATGCTCTCAATTTTGCTTCAGCATTGCTTTTGGATACAACTCTTTGCTTTTGACTTTTCCAAGTCATTAAGTTTCCTACGCAAATGAGTAATTGCCAGAGGTGGATCTCTTGTCTCCATAGTTCCCCCTTGCCTGCATCTGTATAGATCTCAATTGTCCTCTGATCATGTTTCTTGAATACTAATTCCTTACCAAAGGTACCTTTAAGGTATTTGAGAATCTGAGTGTCTCTTCCTTGGATCACACATGTATTGACTCGCTATACTGACAACAAAAGCAATATGTGGCCTTGTGTGGGATAGATAAACCAACTTCCTCATCAGTCTTTGATATCTGTATTTATCAATGGTTTCTTCTTTTTCCTTGTAATCTTCTTCAACCTCATCATTAGAGCTGTCTTCTCCTTCTGGCTCCTTATTGTTCACTCAAACTTCTTTCTCGAGACCACAATGGGAGTTTTGTCAGGTTTACAACCTAACATGCCAGTTTACTTGAGAAGAATCGAGTATGTACTTCCTATGAGATGCATATATGCCTCGTTTTGACCTTGCAACTTCCATACAAGAAAATATTTCAAGTTCCTGAGATCCTTAACTTCAAATTCCTTACCAAGGACAATCTTTATCCTTGCTATTTCCTCAATAGGATGCAATTTGTGGGTGTCACGTGTGGGCTACACACTGCTGTTTGCCATTGCCGTTGCTATCTTGGGTTTTGGTGTTTTGAGCATCCTGAGCATGTCTAGGGTGGTAATAAGAGTCCAAACTTGCCCCACCATTATCCCCAAGAATGCCCTCACGTACTACCTAGGAAGTCTCATGCCAGCCATTTCAGAATGAACCTGATTTGAATGTTGAGCATGATGCTCGAATACCATGGGGGGTTTTGAGAGAGGAAAAATGTATTTCTCATTCATGTGTATTCTAATGTACAAATTGGTCCTTTTTGCATACATCAAGAGAGATAAAACCTGATAAATACTAATAAAGCCTAATGAACAATAATAAATGCTAATTATTGACAATAAGATGTAATATTCCCACGACTTCGATATTGATTAGTTGCTTGCTCTTCCTGGACCTGTTCTTGTGCCTGGGGCCTCTAGTTAAATTCAAATTGGTCTGATTCCTCATTCTGGACAGTCATGGAATGTTCTGCTCTCTAGTCATTAATGAGGTCACGTTGTTCAGTGGAAGGATCAGGTTCTGTTTTGAGAGTTTTAAAGGCTGTTTCAGGTAGCAATTCAGATGTTACTGGGCCGTTTTTAGGCAGTTCGAGGTCAAGAAGTGGCTGGAAATAGGATGGTCTACCTAGGAGTGATTGTTGGTGGTCATAAAAAGGTGACATCATTGGAAGTGTAATATTTTTTGAGTAGGAGAGCAGTAGTATCTGTGCCCCTTTTGGTTCTGCTGGTACTTGACAAAGATGCACTTTAAAGCATGGGGATCTGGCTTAAGTGAGTGAGGCATGTGAACATTTGTTGTGCACCCAATGATTTTGAAAGATCGTGTGCCCATAAGTCTAGAGTTAGGACTAGTTTCAAGTCAAAATTGGAGTGGTCCTTTTGGTTCTCTGAGTACCCAAACTAAGATGCACTTTAAAGCACAGGGATCAGGCTTAAGTGATAGAGGTATGTGAATATAAACTTTGGTGGTGAATCCCATGGGAACTTAGGTAATTTTCAAGGCTAGAGTTGAAGTATTCTTTTGCATTGCCAGTTCTAAGAATCTGGATTTTTTTTTTTTTTTGAGTTGAGTTTCAATCAAAACATGATATTTCTGGAAAACAACAGGCACTTCAGATTTCTCCTTTAGTAAATATACCCCAAGTTAGGCGCATATGACCATCTATAAAGGTAAAAAATACCACCATGCTCCATTTATTGTTTTTGTCTTGGAAGGACCCCATTCATCTTTATTCATGAATTGAGGGTGACCAAATATCACCATTTTTTGAAGTGCTCGTGACTAGGATGACCAAAACAAAAATGCAACAACTCTATTTCATCAAGTACCGAATTAGACACAAAACTAACAGGCTTGTGGCATCTGATCCCAAATCTGAATGAAAGAATTTGGATGCAGGAATAGTAAAGAAAAATTAACTTAGGTTTCCTTATACAGGATTATATTTTAGATTGGAAGTGTAGTTCTCTTCTTGATTGACAGTTGCATTTGTCAATAATTTAAAATCTTATCATTATTCTTCCTTGAGGGAGCTACCAATATGAAGGTAGGGGGGATAGAAAATTATGTCTTCCAGGGGTCTTGTGTACAGGATAGGTGCTAGCTATGCCTTTGTGGCTTCTAAAATAGTCAATGTAGTCATTATGTGGAGTGTGAGTCATTTATTGCTGCTGGTTATGTTTGTCTGATATAGGTAGCATCCTGTTCAATCTGTTTTCAGGGTTTCTGAATGTTGATGATGATATGGTTCAAGGTGATGATGATTATATACCATGTGATGAAGGAGCTCTTCTAGAAAATAGCGGATGGTCTTCTCGGACCAGGTTGTATATTTGAAGCATTTGTAGAAAACTTCTGCATGCAGCAACTAACTGCTTTTTTTGTGCCTTTTCATGCAATAAAGCAATACTATTTTCTAAAAATCTGGCATCAATATATGGTGGTCTAAGTAATCCTCTAATTATATATCATATGCTGTATTGTAGACTAATAAAGTCCATTGGATCTATTAGCTCCCTGTTTCTTTTGCCGTAGTTATTTTTTCATTTATTCATTATTTATTAGTATTGCATACTGGTTTGTTCGGATACACTGTTTGGTTTAGAGCAGATTACTTTGACCAAAACTAAGATAATCTCAATAAAACTGATGTGCCCTGTTACCTGAAGGATGAATAAGAATTCAGACCCTGAAATTTATCATGCTGTAACGCTTCATTCCCTCTTGCACTGCTGTTTTAATAGTGTCTTTTAACCTGACGGCATTGCCTTGGGCAGTCCTGATGCCTTGTAAGAGAGGGGTTATCCTGTTATTGCTAGATTTAAATTATTTCGCTTGTAATTAAGTGGAGGGCCTAGTGGGATAATGCTTGTTATTAGTGTTGGTGTAGGTAAGTGGAGTCTTGCTCTAGTTCAGTAATTTTTGTCTTTTTAAATTCTTGGATGTTTCTTTCTGTTATGCTAATTAATATACAATCCTTATTGCTTGTTGGATTTTTTTGACTTTTGAATCTTATTGTGTTCTTTTTGATAGAGCATTCTATGCCATCATCTTGTTTGGTCTAACATTTTGATGAGATCTGAATCCATTTATATGTTAATTTGGTAGCCAACTAATACTTCTATCCACAGAGCTGTTGCCAAGTATCTGCAGGCTTTATTTGATAAGGAAGATGTGCATGGAAGGAAGAACCTGCCACTTGATAATCTAATAGCTGGTAAAACCCGGAAAGAAGCCTCAAGGATGTTTTTTTAAAAACACTGGTATGTTCATGAATCTTGGTTTTGGTGACATAATTCAGTGCTGTATAAAGTAAGGAGATTTGTAGAGTCTGTTTGCTCAAGATATGTTGCTAAAGTCTATTGGGGTCCCTTCTGTATCATATGCAGTACGGGAACAAAAATGCCTTTCCCTGCTGTTAATTTTGTGTCAATGTTTACTTTTCTGGAACCTTCTTTTGTCATCTCGTCATCAAGATAAAAGTTTTTGAATTTATTAGAACTTAAGAAGTTTGGTTAATATGTATGCAATCTCTTAAATGCGAATGACTCAATTTCATTTGTTGTTTGAACTTTAAACTCCCACCTAGCAGGAAAGGGCTTCTTGTTGTTTGAAGTTTAAACTGTTCCACTAACTGCATCTAAAAATTGGAACTGTTGTGTTTTGCAACTACTGTATAACTACAATTTAACCCTGGAAAACCTAAGTATTTTCTGAGATTATCCTAATTTGTATTGGTAGATGTGCTAGATTAAAAAGTAAACTTACTGATATTACAGTTTTGTTATTTGAGGGTTCTCTTGCATATGCCCTTTCTGTTTTGAGTTATTTTCATTTGAAGCTTAACTCGGGCATGCTGTATGGGATTGGATGGAGTGATATTGATGTTTATACTTTATAATCACTCATCTTGATTACTTTAGCTGGTTGTCAGACCTTGTTCTAGCCTCCTAGCTGTGTGGATTCCTGGGAGGTGATTAGCACTAAGTTTCCCATTGGTATCTAGTGACTTTAAATGTTTCAAAAAGTAGGATGGGTTTGGGAGGCTTTTTATATCTGTAGCCATCAAATTGTTTTTGACGAATTGGGAGTGGGGAATAGCAGATTCTGATTGACTTGTATGGACGCCAATCTCTTGGTTGGCCTATCCTAAGAAATGGCAGGTGCTGAATATTTATAAAACAATTACTTGTTTTGACAATATGAGGTGTCTTAGCCAAACATTTGAAAAAATAAAATAAAATGTCTTTTGAGTGGTGGCAATAGTTAGTTACCCATTGCAGGAAGTAAACAGATAAAATGGAGCTTATCCTTGAAAGCAGAGGTAAAATTAGTTTTTTTTTTTTTTAGGACGGAACCATCACAATTCAATTCAATAATTAATTACCATATTTTTCTCTGATTTTGCCCTACCAGCTCGATTACCTATTCTCGAGTAATTTGACAGTAGCAAGAACTTCTGATTTTTTAAAGATTTCTGAAGAGTGCTTACAAGGATTTTGTCAAATACTAATTACTTCCTCACGCTGCTTTAAAGAAATAGTTCAAAAAAGCAACCTCAAGCAGGCAGATGTTTATGGCTGGAAATGAGCAGGGATGAACACGCCAATATGGTCATTAGGTTTAACTAGTATTTGATGTTTCTTTCCCTACTCCCCTTTTTTAGAGTGTTGTTTGAATTGCTTTAGGCATGTCTTTCGAACATTCACTGTATTATTGTCAAGGCTTTCCTCTGACAGGGTGGTAAAAGGAATTGGAAAGCATGGGAGTTTTTCATTGGTCATGGACTCATGGGAATGAGGCTTTTCAAGACAAGTGTATCTTGAATGATTTTGGATATAAATATATTTCTTTCATGTTATATTCACAGGTTTTTAAACATGTTTTCTGAATGTTTGTCCAAAAAAAAATGCTTTCTGAAATGAGTTTTACTCTTGTGGTCAACTGCCGTTTTCTTGTTGTAAGGTGGTGATTGAAGAAAGGAGCTAGATCTTTGTTAACCTTGTCTTGACTTTTATGTTTGGTTAATATGTGGACTCCATGTTTGATTCTTAAAAAAAAAAAAAAAAATTTTCTTGATTGGGAAGTTAATGTATGTGTGGAATATGTAACTTATAATGGATGACCACCAGTTTTCCATAGATAATTTTATTTCTTTGCTGTGAAACGTTCAGACTATTACTGCTGTGACTACTTAGCGACATTGTGTATGGTTAATTTTGTCTCGATCATATTGGCAGGTTCTCAAGACCAGGGATTATGTTCATGTAGAGCAGATGAAACCCTTTGCAAATATTAACATCAAACCTCGATCAAAGCTGATGAAATCAGATTTCTAAGCCTTGAATAGGATTGGCTGATGTAGTTTTAAAGATACAGATGGTTCCAACTTGGTTCATGTCTACCATATTGGGTAATTCTTCATCCCCCCACCCGCTCCCTTTTAATGATTTTTTTGAGATAGGGGTTAGCTGTCTAGTTCTTTAATGGGTTGTTCTGTAGCGGGGGACAGATGAGCATGAAGAGGCACCTGTATGATGCTGACTGTAGTAACAACATAGTCGGATCAATATTTTATGTATATATTTTTGTAAAATATCGCCATTTGTGACTCTAGTTGCTAATTTGTATGTTTGTGATTCAAACGGTTCCGTGCAAGAAAGGTTGGTATTTTGCTATCGCTCTCTTTGTCAAGGTGGTTTTGGAGTAGTAGTCGTCATCCTAGATGTTATTGCAATGGTTATCAAATCATGTACCTATGGATTGTATAGTATCATCTTGTATTGATCCTTGAAGAGTTACAAGACATTTGTGAAGAATTGTTTATGAGCCCATTTCTTTTGTTAGACATGGTTACTTGCAGGAACGGTCCCTTGATACTTCCATTTTCATTCACATAACCTTGCGGGAGGAATGAGTCATCCCAATGACGAGTTCATTTGGATAGAACGGATTAAAAGAAGAAAGAATAAAATGAATTAATTAAATGACGAATTCACACTTATCACAAATTACAGGAATTATTATGATTATCAATCTCATAATTTAAATTAATTATATCTTTTTGTGAATATTCTTGATTCATCTCTTCTTTACATCTTAATCATTATATTTTTATATTTATTTTTTGAATATATTTTATTCAATTCTTTTCTGGCAATTAAACCTCATTTAAGTGAACTTGGATTGATTTAAATCGAAGTGTGTGATTTATGAATAATAAGGACGATGATATGCGTGAAAGTTTTGTGAATGAAACATATACATGTTTGGATGATGAAAAAAGAAGGAAGAAAAGGAGAAAAAAATTGAGAAGAATAAAAAATTGTTTTCAATTATTATGTTTGGTTCACTGAAAAAAGAACGACGGGAAGAGAATGGCGATTGTTTGTCCAAAAAAAAAACAGAGAAAGAAAAAGAGGAGAATGGAGATTGATTTCATCATGAAATGATATACGCTTCAAAGCTATCTATTTTTTTTCCCTTATTTTTTCAAGTTTTCTCTTTATTTTGCTGTTCTCTCCTAGGTAATTGACTCGTTATAAAAGTCGATGACTTTAATTCCAATTTCATAATTTAACAAAATACTTATTATTATAATGGGAAAAAAATCAAGTAACTGAAGCACAACTGCACTAAAAGATGCGCACACAAGCTTTGGCTAAATATCGAGTAAATTGACAAACTCGATTACACATGTCACGTTTAATTACTAAAAAAAATAAAATTAATTGAAAAAATAAAAATAAGATTATCAAAAAAATGGTGAATCACATTTATAAAGAAAATGAATAATTTAGTTCATAAAATTAAAAATCATGATTCATGAAATTTTTAAAAGGCGTGATGATTTTATATTTATAATATATATTAATAAGTTTTATCATATTAACATGAAGAGAAGTTATTGTTTAATTTATTGTTGTTTTTATTAATTTTTAATTTATTCCTTTCTAGTAACCAATCATAACTAGAGTTTCTCATGAGCTATTAGCAACAAATTAAATAAATAAAAGAGTTAACTCAAATTATGACAACAGGGGAGAGGAAGATCGACGGGCAGTAATCCAGTATCACTTACAAAGCTTCATGGAAGGAGACGGCACGCTAAATATCTTAGGTGTATTAATATCAATATATATCTATATATATCTATATCTTGGGTGTGTGATCCTTTCCTAAAACTAATTTCTCCCCCTATGCTATGATGCACAAAATGTATTCAATTATATGATTAAGAGTTAAGACATCGAAGTAATATAAAATAAAAAATATAACAAAATTTCATAAAAATTAAAAAAAGGAAAAAATTAAGATAGAAAAAAATATATGATTTAACAAATAGCTAATAATCTTATGTTGTTAATTTAAAAAAATATATGATTTTAAAATTAATTAAAAAAACACTTTTTTTTGTGGGTTACAAACGGAAAGCTAAGCTTGAAAAAGAAAATTGAGCATGAAGAACCAAAAGATGGTTCTCATCTTCAAGATACATGGATAAACAATCTAATGATGTCTTTGTGAGAATGGCCATAAAGTCCACACATCTAATGATGTCTCCGTGAGAATGGTGTAATTCTACAACATGCGTGAGAAACAAATGATTCCTAATGTAATCAATAACATCTCTTAAGTGGTGATCTAAAGGATTGTCTCGTCTCAAAGTGTTAACAGCCTCAATAGAATCAAAGTGGATGGAGATTTGCCAAGATTGAGTGGCAAACCCCAGTCCCAACTTTGATAGCCAATATCTTTGCATCATGTAAGGTTTCTCTTAATAAACCATAGCTAACTCCAAAATTGAGGTAATCAAAAGATAAAACCCCTCAAAGGATTACCAACTTTATAAAATTATATAAATGGGAGCAACACTCAAATCAATTATAATGGGATCCCAAAATTCAACATTTTTAATCTCTTAAACCCTTGTTATACTTAAATCAAAGTTTTAAAATAATGTAAAAGCTTGAAAATCAATTGAAATTCAAAATATTGAGTTTCAAAACTCAAAACTATATTTTGTGCAGAAAAACGTGACATGAGCCAAGGCTAAAGGTCCATGCACTGCGACTCACTCACCTTTGTGCCATGTGTCATGGCGTGGCCAGCGCATTACATGAATTTAATAATTATCAATTGTCAATTTAATAGCACAGGGAGTGAACTTCAAATGCATCTTAAATCTCCGTCTGACATTCAATTGGGGTGGTTTTGGTGTCTACACTGAGCTTTCTCCTAGTTTTAGCTAAGGGCATAAGTTTCAAACTCAAATTCATTTCCTACAAAAAGTTGAACACCAAAATTTATTTTACTACTTTTTCACCAAAATCTCACAATAATGGTGTCCAAACTCAATCACAAGCGCCAAAAGCCTACACCGATCCTCCAACCACACTCAATAGACTCTACCAAACCTCTGCAATACACCATACACAACCAAAATACATAAATCTCAAAATCACCACTCAATCCTAAATGTCATAAAATACAAGGGGGAGGAAAACTTTACACAAAACAACCATCTTCATTCCAAATCATGCAAAATACATATATTTTGGCCTTATCAATGAATTTAAACTAAAACTCACTAAACCAGGGCACAAAATACACAAGTTGTAAACTATGTAATGCAAGTAAGTAGTACAAAATAATGGCATGTGATCTAGTTAGCAATTATGCAACATTAATACACATAAATAAAGTAGAGAGGCATGGAAGTAGAATTTTCACCACAATCCTATGTGATTCAAAACGAGGAAGGAGAAGGGGGAAAGAATATAGAAAAGAGAGAAAGGGATCAGTAGAGAGAGAAGAGAAAACTCAAAGTAGAGGCAAGATAATAGTAATTCTTATTCAATCAAATGTGCATACAAAACAAATGAGTTAAAGCACTATTTATAAGGCTTTACCCTTAACCCTTAGAATTAAATGCGAGAAATTCTTAAAATTTTAAAATTAAATGAAAAAATAATAATAATTCAAATATTACTACAATTAAAACAAAATATTCTTAATTAATAAAAATATCCTAATAAAATATCTTTGATCTTTCAATCTTATCAAATCTTCAATATCTTTAATTAATTCTTTTTCTTCCCATCATTTCTCCCTTGTTTGATGAACTCTCTTCTAGAGAGTAAAATTGTGGATATACTCTAAAGGTACGATAGGATCAAGAAATTTCAAGTTATGTCTTTGTTTGGAAACCCTTTCCAACAAATCAAATACCAATAAATGGCATTAAGTGAATAGTAAATAGTCTGAACATGTAGAAGCACAACATTAAAAATCCTTTCCAATGAATAAGATAATATTGGTGGGGACTATATGATTCACGAATAATATGTGATAACATTTGTAATAACATCAACACTAGAGGGCATAATAGATGAATTAGGTAAAGTAAGAGTCAATTGAAATTGGATACCATCATTAATTATCTCATAATTCTCAGTTACTGTGTGTAGAATTTGCTTCCATAATTTCTCTTCTTCTTAATTAAGAGTTGCCTCTTGAGTCTCAACAATGCCTATATCTAAGGTAGGAGCAAAAGTTTCAATATAATTCGACCAGACTTCTTTAATTTATATGTCATCACATGCCTCAATCTCAAAATCCATAGTGATATTACTCTCTAACACCACTAATATAGGTACATGGTCTTGATTACGCATATCATCTCCTTTAGCAGTAAATAAAAATATTTATTATGTTTAAGATATTATCAAGAGAATTAGGAGTTATTTTCCTTTTGATATAAATTCTCTTTCTCAACTTGATAGCAATGCCCTTCTTTAATATGGATCGAACGGAGCTTTAGAGTTCATCAATTTTATCTCTCACAAGTTCAAGGTGTGAACATATGAAATCTAAGTCTGATTGATCAACTAAATCATATTGATAGTAACATTGATGATGATTAGCATAATAATCATAGTGGTGAACATATGAAATCTAAGTTTGATTGATCAACTAAATCATATTGATAGTAACATTGAGGATGATTGGCATAATCATAGTGGTAAAGGTCAACATAATCATATTGACAATGATAATTATTAATGAAGGTCAATATAATCATATCGATAATTAAGTGAAGTCATAACACATGATTGAATGTGATTTTTTTAGGGATTGTAGGCAATTAAAGGTGATATTTTCTTTAGAGGCTCTAATATCCTATTTGAGAAAAAGTTCTTAAGTTTCCTTTACTTAAAAGGTGAAGACCTATTAACAAGTCTAACCCATAGGGGACCAAACATGGTTAAATAAGTAATAATTTGAGTGAAGCATTCACAATGATTTTTGAGGACTTGGAAACCCTCAAGAAACCAATAGAAACTTCAATTAGCCTAGGGTAGATAACTATTTATAAGGTGAATTTTTTTTAATGATTAAATCAAAGAAAAAATTGAATGAAATAAATGAAAGAAATGAAAATGGAATAAATAAAGGAAGGAAACAAAATATGAAAAATAAAATAATATAAAAAAAGGAAATATGATAAAAAGGCTTCAAGTGAAGGAAAGTGGAAACAAACAAGAATAATAGGGAAAAGGAATAAGGAAAGGGACAAATGGCAAGAAACCTAAAATTAGGGTCGAAGAACCTTACCGAGTAACTTAAGGA
>NW_026557521.1:0-19417 GCF_029017545.1 Prosopis cineraria | reverse complement strand
TAATCGTTGACAGCATTCCACAGCCATTTTCTGGCTCTGTTTCTGATAATCAGGATGTTTATTACGGGATTCAGAAAAATGCTTGCTTGTCACTTGCTTTACTCATACATTTGTTCTCTTACAGTGTTCTGCTCTGTGCATTCGACACCATCACACCATCTCAATTAATCCAAGAACCTGAAACAGTACGCTCAAGTAATAACATGTTCACACTGGGATTCTTCAATCCTCAGAACTCCACTAATCGTTACGTGGGAATTGGCTTATGTCTAATTCCCATGTTGTTTTGGGTAGCTAACAGAAACACCCATTAACAGATTCTTCTGGGATTCTCACAATATCAAAGGATGGAAATCTTCTTGTTTTGAATGGAGAAAAGGAAGTTATTTGGTCAACAAATGTCTCACATATTGCAGCAAATTCCAGTGCTCAACTCTTAGATTCTGGCAACCTTGTCCTCGTAAATAGAACTACTGGAGCATTCATGTGGGAAAGTTTCCAGCACCCAGACAACACATTACTACAAGGCATGAAACTTAGTACTAATCAAATACAGGTAGAGTGAATTTTACATCATGGAAAAGTTCATCGGATCCGTCCCATGGGGAATTTTCTGGCAGTCTTGAACCTCATCATGTCACTGAAGTGTTTGTGTGGGAAAGGAAATCGTCCTTACTGGAGGAGTGGCCCTTGGGACGGCACCGACTTCCTTGGGATACCTGGGATGATTTCATCTGTCTTTGAAAGAGGGTTTCAGATGAAAGAAGTGGAAAGGAATTTCAACCTATCTTTCGATTTCCCAGATTTCTCGACAACTTTTATGCTAGATCCTCAAGGTAATATTACAACAATGGACTTGGGACCCCGAGACAAATATATGGGATCTTACATGGACGAGTGTGAATTCTGAGTGTGATGTTTATGGAAAATGTGGTCCATTTGGGATCTGCAATTTGCAGGGCTCCCCAATCTGCAGTTGCTTGAAAGGGTTTGAACCAAAGAACAAAGAAGAATGGGAAATGCAGAACTGGACCAGTGGGTGCGTGAGAAGGCAAGCACTTCAATGTGAGAAAAACAATAATGGTTCTAAAGTAGCAAAACAGATGGATTTCTGCAGTTAGACAGGGTTAAACTGCCAGATAATGCAGAGGTTTTATTTTGACAGTGTTGATAATATAATAGATTGCCGAACTCCATGCTTGATGAATTGCTCTTGTAAAGCTTATGCCCAAGACAGAAGCCTTGGTTGTATGACTTGGAATGTAGATTTACTAGACATACAGAGCTTCTCAGATCGAGGGGTTGATCTTTACATTCGTTTAGCCAACTCAGAACTTGGTACCTTTTTTAATTAGAGAAAGCTCTCTGAAACACCAAAGAATGCACTTGTTTTCTGTCCAACATGTATTTGACATTCTAAATAGGATTTGATACAAAGCTAAAATGTCATTTAAATTTAAGCATTATCTTGTCATATGACTATCTACATATTATCATCACGTCATATATCTGTGTGAACTATGGCACTGCTAAGCTATGCATACTTTATAACAATAGTATAAGGCTATCTAAAAGTGCTTTTCTTTTGATACAGGTACAGGCAGATGGAAAATGACAACACCTATTCTAATATCAGTTTTGATAGGAACAATTCTCATTGCAGCATCTGGATATTTCTTATGGATAAAATGGTCAAGGCAAAAAGGTGATTTTCAGTTTTAGTGCAAGATGTCAATCAAGGATCAACGATTTTGTTTCCAATTTTTAAGCATTTGCTTGACATAAATATAAGAAATATAAGAACATATGAATAGAAAAGAAACAAGTCACTGAAAACATAATTGTATCACAAAATTTAATAATAATGTCAGGGCAGAAATTACAAAGAAATTGTTAACTTACATGTAATAACTGATTTCTCCCTTCTCTCTCTCTCTCTTTCCCTCCCTGTATATATATATAGAGAGAGAGAGAAAGAGAGAGAAGGAGATGGAGAGAGATTAATTTCTCATTTAGAAAGGACACAGCGAAACTTTGTAATCTTAGTTAGACAATCTATTGAACAATTGAGTTTCATCATTTTGATACGGATTATATGAGAACTTCATATGGTTAACTCATCTGTAGTAATCTGGTATTAGAATAACAAGATGTTCTTCAATGAAATTATATGGACAAAGATTGTTAAATCACAGGGGAAAAGCATATGCAAATTCACAACAAAGGGAGGATTACGAACTTGAAGCAAGTCAAAATTCAAGAGCTATCATTGTGATTTTAGAGAGTTGGCAACTGCAACAAACAAATTTGACCTAGCAAACAAGCTTGGGCAGGGTGGTTTTGTTCCAGTTTACAAGGTGATTTTCATTATTTTTCCCCTTTAAGTTTGTTATCTTTCAATTCCTAAGAAATCAGCGTTTTTTTCCAATTTTGTTGTAGGGAAAGTTGGGAAATGGACAGGAAATTGCAGTAAAAAGACTTTCAAGATCATCTGGACAGGGTATGGAAGAATTTATTAATGAAGTGGAGTTGATTTCAAAGCTCCAACACCGAAACCTTGTTAGACTTATTGGATGTTGCATTGAAGGAGAAGAGATATTGGTTATGAATACATGCCAAAAAAAAGTTTGGATAGATACATCTTTGGTTAGTGCCAATCTTCCACGCATATCACAGTTTACTAAATGGATGTTTCTATGCTTTGCATAAGATGAATAGAGGAGAAAAGGAAAACTTGATTGTCTAAGAATACTTAAAGAAATAAAAGTATGGTACTTCAACTTTTACTTTACCTTGCTACCACTTTGTGGACATTTGTAGCAATGCTTCCTAATTTATAAGTACATATGAGGTTTTGCATCTCTTCATGTGCAAGATCAATGGAGTCTATGAACAATTGAAGTGGTTTATTTACAGTAATAGTTAAGGTACAA
Organism: Prosopis cineraria; assembly: GCF_029017545.1. Lineage (NCBI taxonomy): Eukaryota > Viridiplantae > Streptophyta > Magnoliopsida > Fabales > Fabaceae > Prosopis > Prosopis cineraria. The sequence continues at coordinate 16,484 of NW_026557521.1, read as the reverse complement.
GTAATTAAGTCGCAATCATAATGCAGGAACTGAGTAAAGCGTCTGCTTATGAACATCTACTTTCATCACTTCTTACTAAAATGATCTTTTGCAGATCCATTGCAACAAAAATGCTTAGATTGGGGAAAGCGCTTCACCATAATGAGGGAATAGCTAGAGGATTGCTCTATCTTCATAGAGATTCAAGATTACGAATTATACATAGAGATTTGAAAGCAAGTAACATATTATTGGATGAAGAAATGAATCCAAAGATATCAGATTTTGGGATGGCTAAACTTTTTGGAGGTAATGAAAATCAAGCAACTACAAAAAGAATTGTTGGCACATAGTAAGTGGCCCTTTTCCTTTGTCCAAGATAATTACATTTGTAGCATATTGAGAGCTCAAAGATGTAGTTTATAAATGCAGTGGCTATATTTCTCCAGAATATGCAACAGAAGGACTCTATTCGGAGAAATCTGATCTTTTTAACTTTGGTGTTTTACTGTTAGAGATTATTAGCGGACGAAAAAACACTAGCTTTTATGAAGATGCAGGATATTTCACACTTTTAGGATTTGTAAGCCTCTCTAATTTGCACCTTCCTTTCTTGCAAAAGCTTTAAATTGTCCTTCCCCTAATGAATATAACATTCAAGTTTAACAACTATCATTTTTACTTGTTCATGTTTCTAGGCATGGAAATTATGGGTGGATGACAATGTTATGCCTCTAATAGATCCACAAATATATGATCCAAGCTTTCACAAGGACATATTGCAGTGCATACATATTGGGCTTTTGTGTGTGCAAGAACTTGCAAAAGATAGACCCACTATGGCCTCTGTAATGTCAATGCTTCATTGTGAGATCATGGATATTCCTCCCCCAAAACAACCTGCATTCATCCTCAGGCAAACCATGTCTCATGCAGCAGATCAAACTCTAAACAATGATGAATTATGTTCCATCAATAAAGTAACTATCTCAAATTTTGAGGGGAGATAGACAGGGTTTTATGAAGTTTCTGTTTCATTTTGAGAGACCTAAGATATATTCTTCATCGGCATATACTTTGATTACTTTCAATATCTCTTCAACAGGGTAGCTCTCCCTTGTTTCTACAAAAGATTTTCTATCCTGTTAATACTAAACGTTTAGCATGCTTGTTTTATAAAATGATATTTATGGTCATGTTCCCTCCTCTGAATGCTAGTGTGTTTGTTCCATTCTGCATCTCTATTCATTTAATATGAGGTTCTTTCCAAATCTGGCAAAGTGCTAGTTAAAAATAAGCTTCCTATCTCTACAGCTTGTGTTACAGAATAAGAAATGAGCCTGGCAGTTGGCAGAGTATGTAGTGTTAGACAATTAATTCTTTTAGCTGAACTTTGTCAAAAGTTTTATTATCTTTATGAACTTTGCAAGTTCTATATCCTGCTCCTCTTGGCAAGACTTTAAAACATACTAGAAAAAGGGAAAGAAACAAATCACATGGTTGATGAGACGTTTATGAAAGAAGAATACAATATATAGATTCTTTTTATGGGACCTTTCTCTTACTATCTTCAATTTGGATTTAGAGAAATTATTAGGTACTTTCAAAGTACCATGTCATTATTAAACTGTCCAATAACAATATATCAACACAATAACTTGAATCATATGTGTTGGCCTGCATGTCAATATTTTAATTTATACTATTTTAATAATTAACTCTGCCTATGTTTATAGCCGGTCCCAAGCCTGGGTAAAGGAGGAGGGTTGTGTTAGGCCATCAACAGCCAATGTAAAAATTTGTTGAATCTATCATAAACATAATAGACGTTATAATGTTAATGCTAGGTCGTTGCCCGTAAGTAACGCGCTGCATGGCTCGAGTACAGTGATAAGTGAGTTAGAGCCGCTGCATCAGCACCCGGATGTAGTGTTAAATGAGCAAGGGCTACCGCGTCATTCTGGACGCACGCGGCTAAAGAAGTTAGTCCATAAGAGCAAAATTAGATTTGGTACTTGGAATGTTGGGACATTAAATTGTAAATCTGTAGAGGTTGTAGGGGTTATGATTCAAAGGAAAATCAATATCCTTTGCTTGCAAGAAACAAAATGGCATGGAGAAGAAGCTAAGGATATTCAAGGTTTCAAACTTTGGTATACAGGAAAAGTAAGTGCACGCAATAGAGTAGGCATCATTATAGATAAGGAGTGGAAGAAGAACGTTGTAAAAGTTAGCAGAATTGGAGACAGAATTTTTTCTTTAAAAATGATAATTGGACGTGAGATTGTTAATATTGTTAGCGCTTATGCGCCGCAAGTCGAGACAGAAGCCAGTCTTAAGGAATTATTTTGGGAGGATCTGGAGGGGTTGATTCGACACATACCACAGAGTGAAAAGATTTTTATTGGAGGAGACTTTAATGGGCATGTCGGGAGGGAAGCTGGTCAGTATGCGAGGGTGCATGGTGGTTTTGGTTTTGGAGAGCTAAACAATGAAGGACAAACTCTTCTTGATTTCTCATTGGCATATGATTTTAAGATTGCCAACACTTGTTTCAAGAAGAGAGATGAGCATCTCATCACTTACAAAAGTGGAGCCTCAAGGTCGCAGATTGATTTTCTTTTGGTTAGGAACACAGATAAAAAACTTTGTAAAAATTATAAGGTGATCCCCGGAGATGCTGTAACGACACAACATAAGGTCCTAGTCCTTGATGTGTGTATTATGAGTAAAATCCAAAAACGTCGACAAGTAGTAACGCCAAGGATTAGATGGTGGCAATTAAAAAGTGAGAAGCAAGATATTTTCAAGCGAAATCTTTTGGATAAAGGAATTTGGGATTCTCAAGGAAGTGCTAACATCATATGGGAGGATATGGCTAAAAAAATACGGGAGGTTGCAAAAGTAGTTTTGGGAGAATCGAAAGGTTCTGGTCCGAGAGATAAGGAGTCTTGGTGGTGGAATAATAGTGTACAGGACAAGATCAAGTATAAGAAGAACTGTTTTAAAGCCATATATTTGTGTAATAATGAGGAAAATTGGGAGAGGTACCGTATGGCTAAGAAGGAAACTAAGAGAGCTGTGGGTGAAGCTCGTTCTAAAGCTTTTGAAGAATTTTATAAGAACCTTGAGACGAAGGAAGGAGAGCAAAATATTTATAAGATTGCCAAGAGTAGGGAAAGAAAATCAAGAAATCTAGAACAGGTAAGGTGTATTAAGGATGAAGAGGGAAGAATTTTAGTTACAGATGATGAAATTAAAAATAGATGGGAGGCTTATTTTTCTAAACTTTTCAATGATGGAGAGGATTCATCTAGTAACTTGGAGGATTTAGTAACTGGTGAAGGAGAACAAAATTTGTCATTCTATCGAAAAATACGTGATAAGGAGGTAAAGGAAGCTCTTAAGAAAATGGCAAATGGTAGAGCCAACGGACCTGATTGTATATCTATCGAAGCATGGAAATGTTTAGGTGAAGAAGGGGTGAGATGGTTAACTAAGTTATTTAATGTAATTTTACAGTCCAAGAAAATGCCTGATGAGTGGAGGAGAAGTACATTAATTCCTATTTATAAAAATAAAGGAGATATTCAGAATTGTACTAACTATAGAGGGATTAAACTCATGAGCCACACAATGAAATTGTGGGAGAAAGTAATTGAGCACAGGTTGAGATTGGAGACAAGTATTTCTGAGAATCAATTTGGTTTTATGCAGGTAGATCAACTACAGAGGCGATTTATCTACTAAGGGGATTAATGGAAAAGTATCGTTGTAAAGATAAAGATCTACACATGGTTTTTATTGATTTGGAAAAAGCTTATGACCGTATACCAAGAGAAGTGCTTTGGAAAGCGTTGGAAAAAAAGGGAGTACGGATTGCTTATATTAAAGCTATACAAGATATGTATGAGGGGGTAAAAACTAGTATAAGAACGCCTAGTGGTCAAACAAAGGATTTTCCTATAAAGATTGGACTACATCAGGGATCATCTCTGAGTCCTTATTTATTCAACTTGATTTTAAATGTTTTGACGGAACATATTCAAGAGGAAATCCCGAAATGTATGCTCTTCGCGGATGATATAGTTCTTATAGCAGAGACAAGAGAAGAGGTTAATTGCAAACTTGAGTTATGGAGGAGGACATTGGAGTCGAAAGGTTTTCGTCTGAGTAGAAGTAAGACGGAATATTTATATTGTAAATTTGGTAAAGGACTATTCGAAAATAATTTGGAAGTGAAATTGGGAGATCAAATTATACCTCAAGTGAAAAAGTTTAGATATTTGGGAGCCATTATTCAAAATGATGGCGAAATCAGTGGAGATATTTCACATAGAATTCAAGCTGGGTGGTTTAATTGGAGAAAAGCTAAAGGAGTTATTTGTGACCGTAAGGTGCCTAATAAACTTAAAGGAAAGTTTTATCGTACTGCTATCAGACCGGCAATGTTATATAGTAGTGAATGCTGGGCTCTAACGGGACAGCAAGAGCATAAAGTTGGAGTAGCAGAGATGAGAATGTTACGATGGATGTGCGGACATACACGTAAAGATAAAATTCGAAATGAGCACATACGTGAAAAAGTGAGGGTGGCACCTATTGAGGAAAAAATGGTAGAAAATCGGTTGAGATGGTTTGGGCATGTACAAAGAAGACCAAGGGAGGCACCGGTAAGAAGAGTGGAACATATAACTTTGAGTCCGATTAAGAGAGGTAGAGGAAGGACTAAGAGAACACTCTTGGAAGTTGTTGAACGTGATCTCTTAATTAATAATATTTCTAAAAGCTTGATAAATGATAGAGCACAATGGCGTCTTGCAATCCATGTAGCCGACCCCACCTAATGGGATAAAGGCTTGTTGTTGTTGTTGTTGTATACTATTTTAATAATTATTTCTAAAAACTCTACAGTTCTCATATTTCCTCTCCTAATTTCCCAGGTATCCCTCAATTTCTGTCTCCTTTGATCATCATGTAGGACCATGGCCCTTTACAACGGTCATGATCTCACTCATATGATAGGAGGAGCTTCATCCAAAACACTGAATGTACTTGCACCTCTTACACCCCGTTCAGCTAGGAAGTTAGCAAGTCCATTGAGATTCCTGGGAGTATGACTAATCTCCACCAACATTCCCTTCATAGAAGTTCCAAAATCAAATCCACTGGTATTCATGCTAGCAGAATACCAATCAGGATCTTTCACAACAAATATTAGGTCTAAGGCATCCAGTTCTACCTCAGCCTAAAATACTTTTATTCAGGGAGAGAGAGTGTGAGAACTGAGAAGTAAGTTGTGTCTTGAAGAAGAGGACATAGATGAAGCAGAAAGAGGAGAGATAAAAAACAAAGGAAAAATGGAAACAAGAGACATGGATGACGAAGCATGACCGGGGGGATTTAAGAGGCATGCAAAGTAAAATATGAGAACTAATAATTTTGTTAAAAGAAATCATTAAAACAATATAAATTAAAATTGCGACCTGTAGGATTACCTACTTTGAGTTGATATATTTTTATGGGATTGTGTGTGAATGATGTGGCATTCCAAGACTACCTAATAATTGCTCTAGGACTTAAACTCCTGATGCACAATGCAACCCTATAGCAATTTTCACTACAGATTTATATTACAGGCATGAATTGTCAGATATTAAAAATAAGATGGCATATGACTCAAGTAATGTGATCAAGGACAAATATTTTATATCCTCTATATATCTGGCAAAATTGTGAAAGGATTATGGATATCTAGTAGCATGTCTAATCATCATTATTCATGACCCCAAACAATCGTAAAAGTAAGAAGACAAAAGGGAGGCCAAAGTTTTCATTAGGAAAATATAAGAACTAGAAGAAGGATGCATTGTCATGAAAATGCTTTGACATTGCAGCCAAAACAAACTTTTAAAACCAGTTTGAAAGAATAGTGCAAACATTGGAAGAGATTATGATTTAAGCTTCAATTTTTTGTTCAATGTATTATAAGTAAAAAAATATGAAACTAAATTGTGCTAGTTATATTGCCCCTGGTGATGTCTTAAAAAGTGTCGAAAGAAATGAATGAGAACAAAAATTGATTGTAAATATACATTCTAAAAGAGAATTTTTGGTAGGTTTGATTTATCAGAATAAGACTACTAAAGGAGAAGTGATTAGTAAATAACCTTCCTCAAAGTACTGATATGCACATGGAATAAGACAAGAGGCAGCAACTCTCAGCATAAGAAAAGGTGGTTGCTTCAGATGCTGAACTCTTTGCTTCATATAAATATGCATTATCAATCAAGTCAGCTGTGGAATTTAGACTAATTGGCGTGTTCTGCAATGTATTCTCGGCTTCTCATACCAAAATCTCCAATTTTAGAAAATGGCTTCAAATAATGAACTGGCGATATGATAGCGAGAAAAGCCATATTTTCCAGGCAATTTTTTTTTCTTTAGTACGAATCGTGACGTATTGATAATAGCTCCAACTAACAAAGTTGCGGCATTGCTCTTAAACAAATAGTAAACATCCCCATTTATTTATATGATTTTCTTATGTATTTAATGTTGAGTCATAGAGTCTTGTCTTTGTTTATATCTATTACTAAATTCTGTTAAATCGTTAAGATGTGAGTACCACCAGACTAGGTCCCATTATTCAATCAGAGACAGCGTATAAGTTCCACTAATGAAGCCGAGGGAAGAGTCCATACCTATTAGTGTTGGCATTTCTATGCTCTGTGGCCCACTTGGTTCCGCCGTCATTAGCGGCCGCGGCAGTAACCTCAGATTGCTTCATGCGGTATTTTATTAGCAGAGTGACAACGCCTTCAAGATTTTGCCATTGCCACTTATCAAAGGAAAGAACGCAGTCTTGCTTGGCGGCACTGTACAACATTTGCTGATTTGCATGAAGGAAAGGCGGAAAACTTCCCCCTCCCATTCCTCGAAAATTCTCCTAAACCAGTAGTTGGGAGAGCCCTCCCCCAATGAGTCTTGCGTGTTGCCATAGCTCAGAGAAACCGAAGGAGAAGAGGGAAAATTGAAAGGCAAAAATGGGGAGCGATAACGGAGTTTGTGAATGCTCAGGATAACAGCTTAAGTTCCAACAATTTAAAAAAAAAATTAAAAATATCAATTTTTAATATTATTTGAATTGTTATTCATAATTATTTTTTATTAAAAAAATTTATTTCATCCAACCGTTATTAATTTAATCTTTTGAAACTTAATTCTTACTCTCCTTATGTGTTTTCAAATAAGGGTAATAGTGTCATTTTATAAAACGTTGATGTCAAAGAAGTTCCTAAAACTTTGAAGTAATAAAACCATTTTGTAGTTCTTATTTGGAATATGCATATTTGGATGGTATTTTTATGTCATTCTCCTATCTATTTGCATTTTCCTATCTATTTGCAGTGTTTAAAAAAAAATTAGTATTTACTATCAACTAAAGTTGATATAAATAGTAGGAGTTTTCATAAATTAATTAAGTAGTTAGGAGTTAAAATTTAAAATCTTGATCTTTATTTATATACTAACTTAGGTCATGTTAAGTTCATGAAAAAAAGAAGTGATAAAAAGAAATGGAATGATAGGAAATGGAAAGGAATGTAATGGCCATGATTATGACTTTGTTTGATACAATATTTAAGTAAGTTGGAATGAGTTTATTTATATTATTTAGTTAAATATAAATTAAAATATAAAGATCATAATACTGTCACCACAATAAAGCAGCAACCGCAACCTTTTTTTTTTTTGTCTTTTTCCTTTTTTAAAAATTTTCATTCAAATTTTTTCATAGGCTTATATATACTGACACGCATGCATATATTAATGTTTTTAAAATAATTAAATTATTTTAAATTTAAATTTTACTTTATAAAAGAAAAAAAATTAAGAAAGATATATAAATACCATACACAAGGAATTAAATTTAATATTTCACTAAATTCAAGAACTTCTTAAAAGAATATTTTTTATAAGATTAAAAATATTGTAAAGAGAAAATAATAAATAAAATTAAAACTAAAATTTTTAGTAAATTTAAAATTTTTAATTAAGAGAAATCAACTTAAATAAGAAAATTGACTATTGGGATTCAATGTTATGTGAAGCAATAACATTGAATTTTGGTAAAAACATATTGAATTTAATGTAAGTAACATGATTTCCCTTATTTTTCGAAAGCTTTTTCATTTTCAAAAATATGGTAATTCATATTTTTGGGAGAGGCCATTCCAAATTCATCATAAGCAACCGAACATAAAATAAGAATAGAGATACGATTAGTGTTTCATAGGCCAAGAGTTTTGTAATCAAATGAGCCGTCAGTCAGTTAGTTAAGCTCTCTACATGGGAGAGACAATGTGTTATTGGCAAAGCCGCTCCTTGTGCTGAAAAAAAAAAATCAATCTGCCAAGAGTTTTTTTTTTTTTTTTCCGCCAACAGTTGATTTGGATTACTTTATAAAGGTTTTTCTAACTTCTGAACATTTGAACCAAAAAATGGAACATTCACTTTTTTGGAGTAAAGGACATTGATTCAATTGGGAGGGGCAGTGGAGAAGCCACGTTCCCCCAGGGCATTGCACCTTTTATTTTTAATATTTTTTTGTCTTACGTTCGCTAACTTAAGATCTTGACTTCACCATTGAGGAGGGGGATGCATGATTCTTTTTTTCTTTCATGAAATATATATATATATATATATATATTTTGCCAATTTCATGAAATAAATTTGAAGGTTGAAACAATATATACTTGTTATTGAAAGAGTTCTCTCTCTCTCTCCTCTCTTTACATACATACATATATACAAGTTCTAATTATTGGAAAAAGTTATAAAATCCTATTTGGCCCTACACATAAGGTAAATATAAGCCAAGTCAGGTGGGAGTTAACATAGCTGTATATCTAGAACTCAAATTCAAGATCATTGGTTAAGCTAGCAAAATTCTTTATCAATTGAGCTATGTACTTGTTGCTAATATTACTTCTCTTTAATTGTACCTAGTTATGATTCCTAAATACTTTTTGCTATAATTATCAATTTTAGTAAAATATGAAATTAAAAAGTCAAACATTTTTTAAAAAGTTTAAAAATATTAACTACCATTCTTTAAAAATCATAAAGTTGATTAGATTTTTCCTATAAATTGTTAGCCTGTTATTTTCCCTATAATTAGAAATAGAAGGAGTGTCTGCATATCAATAATAATAATATTTTTAGGTTCCCTTTCTACCAAGAAAATTATTATCTTAAGGTTTCATTATGTCACTATTAGTTGGCCAAAAAAATTATGTCACTATCAGGGCATGTTTGGTTGCTACTTTCCATTTTTAAAAATAAAAAATAGAAATAAAAACTAAACAGGCCTTAATTTCTTAAGGTTAAGGTGTATTTTTAGTTCTAAATTTTTTTCGAGAGGCAATTTTACCCACGTATTGATAAATAGGATAATTTTATCTTTAAACTATTTTTTTTTTGAGGAGTAAAAAATCCTTCTATAAGGTGTCAGTGTTTTTTGAAAAAATAATTTAAAAATAAAATTACTCCATTTATCAATGCAAGAATAAAATTATTCATGGAGGAAAAATTCAAAAATGCAAATACATCCTAACTCAATTTTTTATTGCCGGTGCATCACATGGGTCTTTTCTTTGCTATTTTGGGGTATTATATTTATATTTCATCCCTTAAAAATATAAGGCATTTTTAACTGAATCTCATCTCCAATAAAATAGTTACTTTTTAATTAATCTTATCTTTTCATATTTATTCCTATTAAATATCTTACAATAAATATAAAATTATTATTGATAGGAATACTTAAAAAAAATTATATCTTAAAAGATATATTTTTTAATATTTAATTTTTTAAAATATATTTTATATTTTTAAACAGAATAGTAATTATAATTTGTCATTGCATTTGTCATGCCATCAATCACTTTGGACTTGCTTAAAGAAAGGCCAACTTGTACGAACCAGTACCACTCTTAAAACTTTTTTTTGTTTTTTTGTTTTTTGTTTTTTTTTCTTTTTTTGTTTTTACCACTCTTAAACTCGGTAGATCGCCAGGGGGCAATCCCCTAATAAAAAAAACATTATGTCCGAAAAATAAGTCAGACAAAATTATGTAGATGAATAATAAAATGATAAATTATAGAAGACTGATATTGTTTTGTTATCTACTACAATGAATCTAAATATACGTCTTGATCAATAGAATAAGGATGGAAACTTATATAATATCTTAGAACTTTCATGTTTTGGTCAAGTAATTTGGGTGCCATATCACAAATGGTTAAACTGTAATTTTATCTCAAAATTATTTTTAAAGGAATAATGTTATTTTTAAATTATTCATTATAGCAATGTTGCTCATAAATTAATTAAATCGGAGCAATATTGCCCTTGCAGTTTAAATGTCTATTACTGTAGTTAGTGGGACTCACTTTTCACGAGTTAAGGGGCAATTTTATCCTTAAATTATTCTTAAAAAAGCAATGTTGTTCTCGCCAATTATAAATCATAAATGTCCATTAACGGTAGTTAGGGAGACCCACTTTTCATTATTTCTCTCCAGTAACGATTTAAAAACCTCACTAAATCGGACAATTAGACCATCGACTGGAGCCATTAACAGTTCGGGTGGACCAAAAAATTATTTTCATGATTGAGCTAGATTGGACAGGAGTTAAGCTACTATTAAGTAAGAGTTGAACTTGGAATTGGAGTAATTTCAAGAAAACCGACAGTTTTAAACATAATATTAAAAAAAGCTTAATTTTTTTTTAAGAAATAGAAAATTTCAAAAATTAGATCATTCTAAAAGTCAACTTTATTTTTGGACAATTATCATGTATAATGTAATACCTCTATTAATTAAACACATAACTAGCATAGAAATTAACCTTAAGGTAAAGATTCCATGATAATTCTAACTAATTAAATTAATAATAAGAGATATTATGGAAAGAAAAAGATTAACCTTGGTAATATAAAAATTTAAAAGGTTAAGTAAGGAAAATCTTGTAGAGATGAGATCCTATTGATTATTTAATCTCAAATCCAAGTTTAAAAGTTTATTTAAACATTATAAATTAAAATAAAAAGTATTTGGGAAGCATGAATATCAATTAGAGTTAAAAACAAGTTAAAATGAAGTAAAAAGGGTCATTTTTGCTTAACAGGGGTACTTGGCTGTGGTCAGAGCATAATAAGCTGCGACCAACACTTCCAGTAAAGACTTGGCTATAGCCAATTCCCTTTTGACTGCAGCTAAAAGCTCTCGGCCACCCTTTAGTTGCGGCCAAAAATCTTTAAGCTGCGGCCAAGACTTCTTGGTAGCGTCTGTCATGAGAATTACTAATCATAAACTTTCAATACGCATAATTTTTGACTCAGACCTTCGATTGAGGTGATTCAAGTGCCCACACATTAAAAATTTTATAATCTAACTAATAATTTTGGTTTCACATCAATCCGACATCAAATGAAGAATTTGGACACCTAGAACAGAAACTTCACATTTTTACTTTTAAACTATCAATTAAGTGTCCAAATTCCAAACCACAAGCTATTAGCCCACACAAGGGCTTGAACCACACTCAATAAGTCCTAATACACTTGTCCAAATGGTCACAAGCATCAAACCATCCTTAATACAAGAATTGATCACTCAACTTCTAGAAGACACACAATGAAGGGGTAAAAATATATTTTTTTTTGCATTCACGCTAAATAATCACTCAAAACATATAAAATCAATTTAACTTGTTAAAATATACTTGTTCAAGCTATCTTGGCCCACTACCATAGTCAATTTAGGGGTTGGGACCCTATTATAGCCAAGACAATTCAAAAATGCCTAAAATCAAAATTTAAGGCTACCATTACAAATGAACTTCAAATAAACATAAATCAATATGAAAAACCTCTATTGTTGACAAAATAATTTCAATTACACATATATTAACTGGAGACTTTACAAGATAAGCTTTAGTTCTTTGGTGTCGATGCCTTCCCTTTTTCCTTATCCTTATCGTCTCCTGTAATGATATTAACAAACGGGAGTGAGATTAAACAATCTCAATAACCAAGAAACTTAATTAAAGCATATTAAAGTGTGGCACATATAAATGAATAAGCAATTTATATCACATAAGTCAATCACACATTAATTACATTATAACATAAGATAGTATGCCACATGATCAATGCATCCACCTTATATCCCTCCTTATATCTTCTGATTGAACCCATGGGCTAACAACTTGTATAGGTTTAGTCCATGCGACTGTATTAGCCTTGCTCTCTAATTGTGAGGGATCACCTAGCCAAAGGCTCCCATACTCACTCTTGGATCATGGGTTCCTCTTACTCAAATTTCAAGGTATCCTAAGTGCCCAAACCACACCATCGAATCTAGGATTAGTGATATTGAGCATCGTGCTTGACCCATGCCATACCCGTAGGTTATTGGCAATATTAAGCACATATAATAATGAAATATACCAACCACTGTGCAAAAATTTAGTGGAGGCCATATCATGTGGATTTACCATTCTAATCTTCTACTATTTTAGGATGAACTCTCACCTATCATGATCATGCAAGCTTAGTCAAAATATGCAAATATATATTCATGCATATCTTAATAACTCAACATATTCATATACAAAATTTGCAGGTTATCATGTGGCCATAAAAGCTTTTTTATCACTATTAGGCTTGTTTATCGCATAATATTAACTCAAAGTCATTATATTAATGAACATGTTCATATTACCCATCTCAAGCCAATGATAACTCAACATAACTTATAGTTGCAGACACTATGATATACAATAATTAAATTTTTGGTTACCTCAACTCTTGGTTTACCAACTAAGAGTACCCATGAATATTAAATAGAGCCTCTAATAAGCTCATTAGCACCAACAATTGTCAATCTACAATCAAATACACCGATAGTCATTAATCACTAATTGTCCTTAATTAACTCTAATCAAAGCTTAAACCTAAAAATTCTATTGTAGTCATCTATCCACAACCAAATTCATTTTTAGGTTCCATTAATTCACTTAGACTCTCATTAGTTTAATCAACACCACTAATAACTCATATTCTTCCTAACTCAACAAATTAGCTCTAGGATTTACTCTAAAACCCACCTTGAAATTCTAAAACATTAATAGCATCATAACCCAAAAGTTAGGCACTTAAATAAACTCTCATTAATCTCACTGAAGTCAAAATTTTAGGTAAACTCACAACTCATTTTCAGATTTCCAAAAACTACCCAAAAAACGTGGTGAAAATGCATGAGAAAGGAAGAGGAGAGGTTATAAGTACTTATCTAAATAATTAAAAGCTCTAAATAGACTCAATTGAATGTTCACAACAAGCCCTAATAGAGCCCTTTTCGTTTCCCTTCGAACTCCCACTTAAAACTCTAATTTTTTGATCTGAAAAGTGAGTCTGGCAGCTTAAAAATTGACTCTTGGTTGCAGCCAATAAATCTTTGGCTGCGGCCGAAGATTGAAATTTCAAATTTCGAACATTATCCATCTAATTGGGCCAAAATATGGCCCAATACCACCCAGAGTCTAATTCTAAGCCCTAATTAGGATCCGATATAACCATTAGCCATTCATACATTACTATTATTATTATTTTTAGTCTAAGTTAACTCTCAATTGTCTAATTTATCCTTAACTATCCAATTATCCTTAAGTTAAGTTTTTTGAGATGTTACATATTAAATATGATTTGAGACCATTTTTTTTAGATGTTAATAGTTATAGGTGCAAATGCAAATACTTTTAAGTTTACTCATATCTTTATAATGGTATTTGCACTTGCGCCTATAATTGTTAATATTTTTATAAAAAAATGATCCCAAATCATATTTTATACACGCGAATTGTCCAAAAGTAAAGTTAGCTTTTAGTAAGATTTAATTTTTAAATTTTTCTATTTTTAAAATTTTTAAGCTTTTTTTAATATTATGGTTAAAACTATTCAGTTTTTTAAAAACTACTCCAGTTCCCGATTCAACTCTTGGTTCCTAATCAATAGTGGCTTAACTCCTATCCAACCGACTTATCATGAAAACAGTTTTTTGGTCTAATCCAAGTAGTTAACGGCTTCGGTTGATAGTTCAACTATCCGGTTTGGTCTAGTTTTTAAATCATTGTTAGAGAGAGATAATGTAAAGTGAGTCTCATTAGCTACAATTAATGGATGTTTATGATTTTCAAAATGGTTATGGCAACATTGCTCCTCTGAAATAGTTTAGAGACAAAATTGCACTTTAACTGGTGAAAAGTAGGTCTCACTAACTACAGTAACGGACATTTAAATAGCAGGGGTAACATTGCTTCGATTTAATTAGTTTAAGAGCAATATTGCTGCAGTGAGCAGTTTTGAGCCATGTAATGCTTTTGAAGTTTTCATGAGGAGAGAGAATCTTACTCACTGGCACACAGTGTTCCCTGGAATGGCAGTTTTTCTTGGCAGACTAAGGAGCTCATAATAGAAGAAGGGAAGGGAATTTTGAACTATATTTAATTTCACAGACTAGTCTTTATACTACTTTTAGGCTAGATCCTAAAGGTAATAGTGAAAAACAACAATGGAATTCCCGACAAGCATATGGGAATCTCTGTGAACAAGTGGGTATTCTGAGTATGATGTTTATGGTAAATGTGGCCAATTTGGGATCTGCGATTCACTGAGCTCTCCAATCTATAGTTGCATGAGAGGGTTTGAACCAAAAAATAATGAAGAATGGGAAAAGCAAAACTGGACTAGTGGGTGTGTAAGAAGAAAACCATTTTGGTTTCAGTGTGAGATAGGCAATAATTGTTCACAGGCTATCAAAGCATACATGTTTTTGAAGTTGGAGAGGGTAAAACTACCAGATCATGCAGAGGTGTTACCTTATGACATTGAGCAAGAAGAATATTGCCGAACTTGATGCTTGAATAGTTGCTCTTGTATGGCTTATGCATATGACACAGGCCTTGGCTGTATGATATGGAATGCAGATTTAGTTGACATATAGAGCTCCTCAGATGGAGGTATGGATCTTTACATACGTTTAGCCTACTTAGAAGTAGGCACCTTCTCTACTTAAAAGCTGTTCTCTGTACAAGATACTCACTGGTATAGTGAGAGGCTTGCAGTGATTTACAAGTACCTGGATCAAACTTATAAGTTATACTATGGTGGCAAGCACCTATTGAAATTTGTATCCATAATAAAGAAATCTTATAAGTGTTTCGAGGATTGAATATAGTCAAGTGGTTGGGTTGAACTAGAATAAATCTTTTGCGCAGTATTTTTATTTATAATCTCTTTATATTCAGCTCATTACACTCTTGCAAACTTTATTGGTTTATGACCTATCATTTACTTTGCTTCTTAAATCGTGTTTTGACTAACTGATTTTATCTTCTGTATTTAATTCGGTTTTCAAGAATTTAAGGATTTCTTGTAAAAGCTTTTAAAACTCTTTACAAGAGAAGTATTTGGGATTTATACAAATTTGTTTAATAAACTCCTTGTTGCACCCTCTTGGGTTTAGTTGCATAATATTACAAAAAACTCTCAACTTTGGATGTTCTAGAATGATGAAAATATTCATCCAGTATCAAATCTGAAGTCTAATAACAAATGAGTGTGTGCAATGTATTTAAAGTGATACAATTCAAAAGCCGACTTAATTACTTATAAAATAGAAATCCAGAGACTTGATGTACTTAATTTTAGCCTAGAAAATTACAAAGACTCAATTCAACGAATTAGGGAAACTCAAAAGTCAAATTTGCCAAAATAAATGTAATTTTGGCACAAATATGAATAATTAAATAGAATCAGCATTTTAAGTCCGAAATAACATTATTAAGGCCCATGCCTTTTATTTTGAAGTCTGAGCTCAAAATATGCATAGCGGCTCCATTTTCAACATAATACCAATGACGTTTTCGGCATTTTTTTTTTCTTTTACTTTTTGGTTTGTGCATGTGCAAAGAAGACCGCATGAGACACTTATGAAAAGAGTATAATATATAATTTTAAGCTCTATTAAGAAAAATAGAGGAAGGCTTAAAAAAACACTTTTAAAAATTATTGAACGCGATCTCTTAAATAATAATATCTTTAAAAACTTGATAAATAATAGAGCATAATAACATCTTACAATTCATGTAGTGGACCCTATCTAGTGAAATAAAAGCTTCTTATTGTTGTTGTACTTTTTGGTCCAATTGCCTCATGCTTTGTCATAGTCTCTTGCACAAGTCTATTCAATGTATCCTTAGTGTGTGTTTGGATAAAATTGATTTTTTAGTTTGAAATTGATTTTTTAAGCCAAGTTATCTAAACAGTCAAAAAAAAAATCAAAAATTAATTATTGACTGTGCGTTTTTTCGCAAGCTCTCTTAATTAGCTTTCTGCGAAAAGTTAATCAAAAGTGTTGGAAAAAATTATAAAGAAAG
>NW_026557520.1:0-19427 GCF_029017545.1 Prosopis cineraria | reverse complement strand
GATGAAATACAACAAAATAAAATAAGGTATCACTTACATTTTTACCATATGCATGAATAAAAGATTCTAAAATAAAATAAGTTTTTTTTTTATATTTTTAATACAAGTGAGTTATAAATTTTGAACTATAATACATGTTTGTTGATATTTTTAATATGCATGGAATGATAAATTTGGGATAAAATATGCTAATTAAGTGATATAATTTTTATTTCACACTTTTAGAAACTATCAATTTTTTGTTTGTAAAATCCATCCTTGAAACATCAATTCACGCATTGTCCTTAATATTTTTTTTTGTAAAAATTATAAGATCAACATTTACTCAATATTTAACTTCTATTAGATTTATAAATTGTTTAGTTTGAGAGGAATGACGGGAATTTTAACGAGTTTGATTTAAAAGTTTAAAAATAGTGTTAAAAATTTTAAATTAATTTTTTTACTTCTTTATTCCTACATCTTTCTTCACTTAAAATCTTAAAGTACTCCCTCCATTTAAAAAGTATGATACTTTTTAAGAATTATATGTTTAAAAATATAAAATATTTTAATTTTTGAGATGTAATCATTATTTTTTTTTAAAGATGTCTTATTGATGAATGACTTTATATATATTGTAGAGTGTTTAATAGAGGTAAATATAAAAAGATAAGGTCAATTTAAAAGTAAGTAACCATTTTATTCAGGGTGAGATTCAATTAAAAATATCTTATATTTTTAAATTGAGGGAGCATCATTTATCCTTTAAAAAATATTTAACACTTTTTATTTTGTCGTGCCCTTTTCATTCTCTTTAAATTAAATATAGGGTTAATGTCTCATGGATCACGCGGGTCTCAATCTAGCTAACTTCAATTACCCTACAAAAACACAATGGGGGGTTTCAGTTTCACCATCATCATCATCAAAACATAAAAAATCCAACCTATTGTACATAATTATAATTATATATTTTATGTTTGCTTAAACACTAAAAAAAAGTGTGCTAAAAAATATTTACTGGATCAGGGTAAATGTTAAGGTCAAAAATCAAATCATGCACACAAAAAGAGGACGCGTCCATCAACAGTGCAAACTGCAAAGGCATGGTGAGCAGCAGCTGGCCACCACACCATCACGTGTCTTTGCACAGGCGGTCTTTATCGACATGAGTGATCATCCGTTGGACATTTAAAGATTCTTCAAGCCCTTATTTAATATAATGAAAGAGTTTTTGATAACATTAAAATTAAAATTAAAATTAAAATTAAAATAAATTAAATTATAAATATATATTTAGTATGAAGATAAAATCTAAATATAATATTGTTAAATATATATATTTAAAATGAATAAAACCAAAATGCCCTCATAAAAAAATAAAAAAACTCAGCATCATGATGGAGTGTGTATGTGGGACATTTATGATAATTTTATGGAATTGTGACGATTTTATCACAATGGAGATTAAAATTAAATTTTGAGTATTTGACAGAATTAAAATTCATAAAAATTAAATTCATGCATATTAAATTATTAAAAATATTTTTAATTTTAATTTTATTTTTTTTGAATCTAATTTTAATGTGCCAAGCATGATGGACCTGTGTTTTTCAAGTATGTTGAAAAAAGTTTCTCCTGACTGAAGGTGAGAATTCGGGCAGAGCAGACGAGTTCAGGCTCAGTTGGGATAAGTCCAATCATAATATATCTGACTTTTTGAAAAATTTTAGTTAAACTTGGCTTGAGTCATTTTATTTAATAAAGATACAAATACAAATTTTTTGGTTGCTTAAATGATGTGTAGATTTTAATATATAATATTTTAATATAAAATGACTTAAAAATTTAAAAAATTAATTAATATTTATTATATTTTATATATTTTTAAATATATATATATATTTTATTCAAGTATTCGGGTTAAGCCCGACCCAACCCAATTGAAATTGGCATAATTTTTTTTGGACTTATTCAGGAATATAAAAAAAAATTATTCTTTTCTCAAGCTTGATTTTAAATTTTTTCACACGGATTTGAGTTTGAACCAAATTACCAGCTCTACCCGTGTCAGTACTAGTAAGAGTCAGGTTTCACATAAACAACTACTTTTTTTTTTTTGGGTTTAAGATCGTTGTTAATAAAAAAACACTTGCACAGTAAAAAAATCTCATTGAATTAGACTTGTAGAAAAAAAAAAAAAACAGAGAAGTTTTCATGTATGTCTATGAGATCAATAACTAAATGTTATTACAGAATATAAAAAAACACTTTACATTATAGATCAAGCAAGTGTTTCAGAGGAGTAGGAACACCGAACACAACCATCCATGCCCACGGTTTTGGCCTCATCAATTCAGACATGTTCCTGCCTCTTCCTATTCTCCTTTGGACCTCACAAGTTTCTGCATATGTATCTAAATACGTGAAATCTGATTGTTGCGTGTGGACGCTTTGTATTCTCATATTTGTTTTTTTCTTTATAATATCACTCCTTGTACCTTTCGTGCTTAAGTTCATTTCAGATTATTTTGATACTTCTTGTCTGATTTGTTCACATCGATATTTCATTACAGGACAGAAAACGAGTTCCAATGAAAATGTTGTATCAAGAATCAAGATACCCCCGATATGTGATGTTTGTTTCACACAATAAAATATCGAAAACAAAACTCGTACACTGCCACGAAATCTGAATAAATAAAAAAAATCTATTTCCAGTTGAAGCAACCAACGTTGTTGCTTCTCACGAAAATATCATTCCTTTCCAATTCCCTTCTCTCTCTCTCTCTCTCTCTCTCTCTCGGACCAACTCTCCAATTCCTAGTTAGAACCGCACCGCAATACAGTAGATTGCGTGTGTGTTATATTAATCGATTTTTTTAAAAAAAAATTAATTTTGGCTTCAATTATCCAAACACCAAGTTTTTGGTTAATCGATTTGTAGGGTGAAAATCGATTTTTTTTCCGAAGCTGCCAAGCCAAGCTTTTTTTTTTCAGAAGTTTATCCAAAAATATTGGGGAAAATTACAAAAAAAGGCCCACGAAAAAATTACAAAAAAAGCACATAATTTAATAAAAATAAAACTAACTTCTCTCTCTTCTCTTTTCTGTAATAAAATTCAAATCTTGTATCCTCAAAAATAATATTTGATATTTAAAAATTAAATTATATAGTAATTTATATAGCTAAAATTAATTTTAATTAAATTATTCAAACATCTTTAATTCGTGTAAAATTAATTTTAGAAAAATAATATCTAAATAGATTGCATTATAACATAATCAATTATGATTAAAATCTATCACTTAATCAATTATTTCGTAATTTATTATATCCAACTGAAATTTAAATGGACACTGCTTCTAGCTACCTATTCAAAACCTGTATTTTTTGAGATTGGGTGTGAAAAAATAGATAAATTTTACATTAAAAATTTCAAATCCAACCTTATAAGCACGTAAAAAATGGTTCAAGCTTGAGTTAGTCCATTTAAGTTTTTAATTATTTTCTCTCTCTGTTTTTTATTACCATGGGATAAAATCATTAAAAATCGTTGAAAATATAAAATAGGAAATGACACTTGATTGATTTATTTTAATTTTTAAATTAATAAGAGAAAATGACACTTGTTAAATATGACTAAATATAATTAAAAATTTAAAAAGAAAATAAATGCATGGACTTTAGAGCCTGCACTGCACCTTGTCAACGATAACCAAGCTTAAAATGGCAAGAACTTATAAGTTCGCTGCAATGAGTTTGAGCTCCTAAAAAGACTTGGTTAACCTTTACCTTACTGGATATGAAAAATATATTTCTTTCAATATAAATTATAAAATAGTTTGAAAAAAAAATTTTACATCACAAAATATAAAATGTTTTGAAAAAATAAACTTTTATTAAATATATTTATTTTAATATTATTTTTCTCTCCTTTTTAATATTTTAAATAAAAAGTATTTTTAAAATTTTATATTTTTTTAAAAAAATTAAAAATTATAAAATATATTTAATAAATTTTTTATATGTAAAATTTTATTTAAGAGTATTTTTACTGTTTTTCATTAAAAAAATATAAAATATTTTAAAAAAATTAAATTTAAAAAAATAAAAAACATTTTTAATTTTTAATATATAATTATTATTTTTTAAAAGTAATCTTATTAAATAAATTAATTTATATTTATTTTAAAACACTTGTAAAAATAAATATAAAAAGTTAAAATTAGTTTAAAATAAATAAATATTTTATTAAGAGATAAAAATTAATTAAAAATACTACATATATTTTTAATAAAAAAAGTAATTTAAAATATAAAATATAAAATAATATTTTTTTATGTTAAATTATAAGACATATTTAGATAAAATTTTATATATCAATAACTTTTATGAATTTAATAATTTTATTTTAAAAAAATAAAAATAAAACTTTTTAAAAATATTTTTTATTTAATAATCTTAAATTGTATTTAATTTGTATTAAATAAAGAGAGAAAAAAATAATATTAAAATAAATTTATTAATAAAATATTAATTTTTTAAAAATATTTTATGTCTTGAGATAATAAGTTTTTTATTAAATTGAGATGGTGAGAGTTCACATGACCTTGGGCTTTACACAGATTCTCAGGAAGTGCGGACCCACTGTCCATCAAATTTTAGCTCATTATAGTGTGGTGGAAAAAAAATGATGTTCCGTCAAATGGGCCCAACATTCAGAAGTTGATCCACCTGGATTCAATTTCGCACTAATCAAGGAATTAATATTCGTGCAGGACCAACCAAGAAGACGACCATAATGAAGCAATCAAAGCACAAAGGACATAAAAATTAATTATAATCTCAGTTGCTGCTATCACAGTACACTAAACCAAACTCATTTCACCACGCATTAGACCTAAACAACTCGTATTACATTCCAGAGATTCAAATACAGATCAACGGCGACGGCGAGGGCAGAAAGTGACCAGATAGTTAGCTTTTGTGCAAGTGGCGATGCTGGTGGGGTCATCATAGGCGTAAGAGTAAGCCTTAGGGCACGCCGTCTTGAAGATCCTCGAATACGCCGTCGGCTTGCAGGCCTGCGGGGTTCCATAGTTTCCTGTACAGCAATATCTCGGCGAGTTGAAGGCGGAGCACGCGCTCTTGCAGGCCACCACACTCTTGTCGTGAGACCTCACCTGAAGCCCTACCGGACACATCAGATTCAGGTCGCTGACGCAACCAGCGTAGCTGCATTTCCCAGATCCCTTGTACGGCTTGATGGAGATAGGCAGGTTGTAGCCGTCGACGAGGCTGACGTCGTAGAAGTCTTGGTCGTTGCCCAGGGTGAACTCCGCAAGGGTGGCCGGAGGGGTGCCGCCGATGCCGTTGCAGAAAAGTGAGCCGCCGCAGTCCCCGGTGGCGCAGCGACCGCGGCCGGAGGCGTCGAAGGCACAGCCGTGACGGCCCCAGAAGCGGCCGGCCAGAGAGGGGGAAGATTAAGAGCGTAGGCCTTGTTTGGCGGGAGTTTGAAGCCTCCTCGAGCCAAAAGGGGCTTGCCGGCGCTGGGTTGTATTCCCGGCCAAACAGGGTGCGAACACTTGTTGTACAGTATAACTGAAGACGCTGAAACCTCAAGAACTGGTTTTTAAAAAAAAAAAAACAACACAGATTAGTCACATTACCTTTGTATTTCAAGTTAGTGAAAGAAAAATGTGGATTTGCGTGTTTGAGAGAGAAACAGAGAGAGATTGTACCTGGGAAGGAGGAAATGAGGAGGAGAGAGAGGAGGAGTGTGAGCATTGTGGCTAGAGAGAGAGAGCGCGCCGAAGAATGGGATGCTGTGCCTCTGATCTGAATGGTGTTGGTGAGTGAGCCTCTCTCGAGTAGAAGAGAGAAGGGTGGGTTTTATAGAGAGAGGAAGGTATGGGGTTAAATGTGTTTGATTTTTAGTACGTTAAAAATTTATTTGATAAAAATAAGTTTAATAAAAATTAATTTAATAAAAGTTAATTATTATAATAAAATTTATATTTAAATATATATTTTTTAAAATTAGTTTGATGCGCTAAATATTATTTGATTTATAATGGTGAAATATGTTTTAAATATATAATTATCAAAAACACATTGATTTATAATGATATATAATTTTTATTTTACAAATATAATGTATTAAAATATTTAAAAAATATGATAAAAATTTAAAATAACATAAGATTTGATCTATAATATTATAAATTGATCTCTAGTTATTTTTACTTTTTTTAAATTTGTAATTTTAGAAAATATGATAAAGATTTATAATTTATATTATACATTAATGCTAAAAGTTAACATAATTAATTATTTAATTTATAATATTAAAAATTTAATACATAATTATTGTTATTATTGAAATTATAATTATATTTTTAATGAATTAATTAAATAAAAGAATAAGATATTAAACTTGAAATAGTATGATTAAATAATATCCTATTTTTTAAATTTACTTTTTAAAAGTTTTAAATGATTACGTTTAAAAAATTTATTTTTAACTATTGTTTGAATGTGCTTTTGAAATATATTTTTTTTATAAAATATTTTATTCAAATAACCTTCAACATTTTAAAAGTGAAGTGTTACTTTCTGAATCTAAAACGTCAGAAAACCAAATAAACCCGAAATAGTTAGCCAAGCTAGAGAGAGCGAGCTGGCCAGAACTCAAAAACATTTTTGCTTTATTTATTTGATTATTTGATTATATATTTGATTTTTATATTTCATTCTTCTCCCATTGTTGCTTTGAGATTTCCTAATTCCTACTCCCTGCAGTCAGTAGGTGAGGTGGGCCCGTCGTAAACAGGTTTTATTTCCACACTAATAAGTGTGTGTTTGATTTTTAATTTATTAAAAATCAGTTTGATAAAAGTTTATTTAATAAAAGTCGGTTTAATGAAAGCCAGTTGTTATAACGAAATTTATGTTTGAATATTTTTTTTCAAAAGTAAATTTAAAAAACTGAAAGTTATTTAAATTAATAAAAATTTATACTTTTAAAATGTACTTTTGAATATACAATGACTAAAAAGGACACTGATTTATAATAATTTGTAATTTTTATTATGCAAATATTATGTATTAGAAATGTTTAAAAAATGTCAAAAAAATTTTCAATAACAAAAAATTTAAGATGTTAAATAAAGGAATACAAAATATATAATTTAATATTCAAAAAATTATGTAATAAGTAGTTCAACATTCATTAATATTGAATAGTTACATTATTAATGGTTTAATCTATAAAATATAATTTAATCTCTAATAAAATCTTTAAACAGGTAATTTAAAAAAAAGTAAAACTTATGGGTATTAATTTGAAATCAGGTAAATTATAAAACTTAAAATACTATTCTTGCATAAACTTCATAATAATTTTTCTCTTTCTTCTTCAAGTAGAGAATAGCTTTCTGGTAAAGGAGCAAAATTTGGTTAAAAGAACAAAAGAAGATCAAGACGATGGAGGAGACACGGGGGAGAGACGAAGGAGATGAAGCTTAAGAGGTTGAAAAAATAATAGACAAAACTCAAAAAGGAAAAGGGACCTAAGTCCGATTTGCGACTAAACAATTGTGGGAATGTGAGGAGAGATGGCAAAGAGAAGGAGGTGCGAGATGGCCACTGGAACGGCAGGGAAGGATGAAGAAAAGAGATGAGGAGCTCGGGGAAGGAAGAATGGAAGGAGTCAGGTTTGTGACCAAATGGTGGAGGAGAGAATGAGGAGAGACAGCAGAGCAACCGAGGAGAAACGACAAAGTGACGGAGGAGCAACGGTGGAGTGAGATTGAGCAACCAAAAACACACACAGAAGAGAGAATGATGAGATGAGTTATGAGCTCAAGCTAGTTGCACAAGAAGGACAAAATCACAAGAAGGGGTATCATGGTCAATTGAAATAGTAGGTATCAGTACATGCTCCAATTTACGTTGCAAAAGCTACAAAATTATGCTTCTAATTTTTGCCATTTCAGCCTACTTTCAAAAGTCCTTTTTAAAAGTTTGTTGTATTTGATAAATAGATCCTAAACAATATTTGACTTTCTGAAAGTAAAAAATACCTTTCCAGATGCTAAATGTGGAGAAACCAAACGCACTCTAAATATGCTTGAAATTGTGATGATACTTGGACAATTATATAAAAAAAATAAGAGGAATATTATTTTTGTTCTTTGTATTTACTTGAATTTTTTTATACATTCTTGTACCATTTCTTTAATATTTCATCTTCCTATATTTTGTTCGTCTATAACGTTGGGCTTTATATTTACAAAGAGGCATTGATATTGTACAAACGAGGTTAAGATTGCTTTGTGTCCATTAATACTTTAAGTTTGTGGTAATATGTTAAATGGATATAGAGTTGGACTTTTTAATAAACAAAAAAATTATAAAAGGTTACATTAGATTAAAAAAAAAAAGCTAACTTGAGTTAAAAAAAAAACCATCAACTCAAAACATCTCAAAAAATATTTAAAATGTATTTTAATCTTTATTTTTAAACTTCATGGCCTACAATTTTTTAAAAAATTGAGACTTTTATACTTTTTAAATATTACAATAATATATTTTATATTTTTATAATATAAAACTAATTAATTTTAAAGTAAAAAATATTTTTAAAAAACTTAGAAAATTCAACAATTCAAGTATTTGAAAGCCCAACTTGAAGCTGAAGTTTGGAGGGTTAAGAAAAGGCAATAGAAGAACTAGAAGCTTTCAACCTAATCTCCTTTCAACTAAAGCCAGTAATTTGGATAGGTCAGGCTTATTCCAAACTTATAAAAAATTAACTTTTACTTTAAAACTAGTTATTTCTATATTATAAAAATGTAAAATATATTTTAGGAATACTTAAAAAAAATGTAGACTCATTTAAAAAACACAATTGCGGGTGTTGAAATTTAAAAATAAATTTTAAAATATTTTTTGAGATATTTTTTTGATATTGGAGTTAACCCTTTTTAAATTTGATACAGTTTTTTAATTTATTTTACTTATTAAAAAATTTAACTCAACACTCATTTAACATATCAACACAAACTTGATAGTCTTGGTGAATATGTCAATATTCTCAACACCATTTACGCCACATCACCGTTTCTCTAAAACTATAAGGACCAACAAAAAAAAAAGATAGAGACTGAAACGCTAAAAAAAAGTATGAGAATCTATGACAAAAATTGAGTAAAATGTAAAGACTAAAAGTAATTTTTTAAAAAAAAAATATGGTGTTGATTTTGAAAATATGATTTAATAAAGTCTTAAAAATGCACGGAGTTTACAATTTGTCTTAATGTGTTGTGAGTCAAAATCTATTTACAGCTAATTTTTTGGCACAAGTGTTATTTAATTTATAATATTTAAATATAATTATATTTGAATAAGTGTAATTTGTTTCAGGCAAATTACAATTTTTTGAGAAATTAAATATTAAAAATTGTAAAGTATTTTTAATCTTTTAAGGTGTAATCATTATTTTTTTTTCAAAAGAACTCATATTGATAGTAACTTTATATTTATTATAGGGTATTTAATAGAGACAGATATGAAAAAATAGGATTAGTTTGAAAGTAAGTAACTACTTTATTGAGGATGAGATTTGGTTAAAAATGTCTTATATTTTTTAATAAAAAGAGTATTTTTTAAAATTATTTTTTCTAAATTTACCTTTATATCAATTAAGGTGAGTATGATAAATATAATTTGACTAAATACGTTTTCTGATTTATTACCACAAAAGGGGTAAAAATAAAAAATATGTGATTTTTATAAATAGAAGATAATTACTTTATTAATATGTAAAATATAATTGAAAGTTTGTTACTATAATTTCAGTTAGAGGGATCGATTAGATAAGGTGAACTTAGAAAGAGGAATATAGAGATGCACTTGAAAATAAAGCTGATCATTCAAGTCAAATTTAAAGAAATTTTAAAAAATTTATAGTTGGACTTAGTGAAATTAAAATTTTTTAATGTTAAGACCTATAAATTCAGGCCAAACTCAAATACTTGAATACAAAAATATTTTTTAAAAATATATATAATATATCAAATATTAACTATTTCTTTAAATTTTAATTCATTTTATACCAAGATCATATGTTTGAGGATATTTTTATATATTTTTTTGAAAATTGTTCACATTGTTTTATTTTTATTATTTTTAATTCATAAAATACCTCAACAAATTTTAAAATATATGTTAATATCAAAAACTTTTAGGTAGACCGAGTACACCACGTCATTTGTAATTTATTCAATTAAAACATAACATTCAGACAGTATTAAATATAAATTAATTTTAACGTTAATATTAGTAGAGAAAGAAAATACAAAAAATTAAAGATAAATTCTATTGAAAAAATAAAATTAATTAAAATAATATCACATAAGATTTTATTTAGATAACTTGGAACATTCTAATTGGACAGATAAAAAATGACCCGGTACACCCAATCTATCTAAGAATTCCTCTATTAATCTTGATTTTTAAACTTTAGACCTACAAAATTTTTTTAAAAAAATTAATTTTTATTTTTATGTATCCCAGAAATATATTTTATACTTTTATATTATAAAAATAATTAATTGTAAATAAAAATAAAAATTTATTTTAAAAAATTAATAATTCAAGTATTTAGGTAAGTCTAAAAAAATCTGAAGCTTGGAAATATTAAGACAAGCTTAATTATTTGATTATATATATATATTTTCTATGTTTAAAAATATAAAGATATTTTAATCAAATCTCACTCTCGATAAAGTAGTTACCTACTTTTCAACTAATCCTATCTTTTTAAATTTGTCTCTATTAAATATTCTATAATAAATATAAGTCATTATCAATAGGAGTATTTTTTTTAAAAAAAGATAATGATGATATCTTAAAAGATTTAAAAGATCTTATATTTTTTAATATTTAACTTTTTAAAATAATATTATATATTTTTAAATGAGAGGGAGCATATATATATATATATATAAAAATTCAAGCTTATTCAATCTACTCGGAAAAAGTCCAACTCACCTAAATGACTTCTTTTGGCTGGAAACCGCGTGAGTGAATGAAAGGCATTTTGCAAGCATGGATCTCGAGGTTTCAGTCTCCAATCAATCAGCGTTGGTTTTTTTGAAAATTGGAAGCAGTAAATATTGAAACGAAACCAGGTTTTGTTTTGTTTTGTTTTGTTTGCATCCTACAGTGTGCTCAGGAAGGAGTACTACTGCAGAGCTAAATTAGGAATAAATTAAAAAAAGAGGAGTGAAGAGTGCAGGAAGCCTAATGAAATGGGGAAAAGAGATAAGAAGATGATAGTGAGGTGTCAGAGTGGTGTCGCACAAATTACGTACGCATTCACGTGCTTTGACGTGAGATCCACTGTGTTCCCATCTTGTTCTGATTCCTCTTCTAATTTTAAAATTAACATGACAACAAATAATTTAATAATAATTAAATTATCAATGCTCCCCCTATTTCATAAAAAGTGTTACAAAAATATTTTTACATGAATCAAAGAAATCATTAAATATTCTAAGTTTTTTTTAAATCAATCCAATACTTTTTTAAAATCAAAATCTGAAAATGACACTTTTTTGCAATAACAAAAATCAGTTTTTTGTGGCTGTTATTACAATATGAAATGGAGTAAGTAATTACTTCTTTTAATCCTAATTATAAGATATTTTGTGAAAAAAAAGTGATCCTAAAAATAAGATGTCAATTGTTAAGTAAAAAACTGAAATGCTCTTTCAATTTTACCTCTTAGGCTAGTTTGTATAAGAATAAAAAATAAGTAATTTTTATATAATTTAAAGATTTTATAAAAAGCAAACATCATTTTATATTTGATTATAATAATAAAAATAATTATTAATTAATTATTTTTAAATTATGATATCTTCTTTGTTTTATCAAATAATTTAATATTAATTATTTAAATTTTATAATATATTTACATATCTCACTTTTTTAAAGCATCTTTTATCATTTCTTACATTAAATTATTTTTAAAGTAATTATTAAATAATTAAAATCTACTTTTTTTTATATTGGGATTATCTTCAAAAAATTTAAACAAATACCATTAAAACCCACAAAATATTTTTTTTCAAAAAGTAAATATTTTTTTTATAAAATAAGCCGAAACTAACTTCCTTAATTTGAAAACATATTTTTCCAAATAACAAAATGACTCCTCACGGTTATTTGATTAATGAGACTATAATTAAAAAACTAAATTATTTTAATAAATAAAGTAGAATGAAAATTTCTTAATTTATTCCCTCTATCTCAATTATAGTGCATTTTTGAAGAATTTTTTCGTTTTAAAATATAAGACACTTTGATTATATGAAGGTTTCATTAAATATATCAATTTTAATACTACTCTTTTTTTATCTATAATTAATTCTCATCCCTTCTCTTTTCAATTATTAAATGATAGTTATTTTAAAAAATTTATGTTTTTATTTTGAAAAGATAATGTTATTAAGTGTATTTAATGAAATTTATTAATATATAAAATAAAATTTTATTTAAAAATAAGGAGGGAGTACATGAAAACTAAAAAATATTTGAAGCATTTTACAAATAAGAGCATACGACAGACCTGATATTAATATTGTAATAATCTTCACAACTTTTGTCTTAATTTTCTTGCCAGGTCTTCTATTGTTTATTTATGCTCGGGCAGCTGCGCACCATTGAAAACCGGAAAACAGGCGGTACCTTTAAGCGGGCAGTGAGAACCACGCCTCTGGATGCGCGTCTCTACTGTTCTTCCTTCATCTTCTCACAACACATTACTTTTATTTTTTTAAAAATTAATTTTTAATCATTCAACTTTTAATTTACTTACAACTCAATTTTTTAATTATAATTTACTGTAATTCAATCCCTCTATTATGATTTACCTATAATTTATTCTTTCAACTTTTAACTCATTTATAATTTAGTCCCTTAACTTTGTTAAATCTCTTTTCTCATATTAGCTTAGATCTCATATCAAAGAGCAAGATAAGGATATTTAATTAAATATATCAATTTCAATACTATTCTTTCTGTATTTTTAATTAATTCTCATCCCTTCTTTTTTAATGTATTAAATGATGGGTATTTTAAAAAATTTATATTTTTTTAAAAATAATATTATTAAATATATTTAATGAAATTTATTATTATATAACATAAAATTTTATTTAAAAATATTTTATAATTTAATATGGAGAGAATACATGAAAATTTAAAAATATTTGAAGCATTTTACAAATAAGAGCGTGTGACAGACCTGATATTAATATTGTAATAATCTTCACAACTTTTGTCTTAATTTTTTCTTGCCAGGTCTTCTATTGTTTATTTTATGCTCGGGCAGCCGCGCACCATTGAAAACCGAAAACAGGCGGTTACCTTTAACCGGGCCGTGAGAACCACGCCTCTTGGATGCGCGTCTCTACTTTCTTTCTTCATCTTCTCACAACACATCACTTTTATTTTTTAAAAAATTAATTTTTCAATTCACTTATAACTCAATTTTTCAATTATAATTAACTGTAACTCAATTTTTATATTGTGACTTATCTATAATTTAATCCCTCAACTTTTGACTTATTTATAATTTAGTTCCTTAACTTTTGTTAAATTTCTTTTCTCATATTAGCTTAAATCTCATATCAAAGAGCAAGATAAGGATATTTTAGAATAATATATAAGCATTTTTTATTCCTCTTATTGATAAGGAAATTTTTAAAAAAAATTAAAAATAAGGACCGAATTATAAATAAATTAAAAATTGAAGGATTGAGTCGCAATAAATTATAGTTGAAGGACTGAATTGCAGCGAGTCATAGTTGAGAAACTGAATTACAAATGAGTTAAAAATTGAAGGATTAAAAAATTAATTTTTTTATTAAAATAAAATAATTAATTTTATTAATTCTATTTTAAAATTTAATAAATTTTTATCTTTATTCTTTAATAAAAAATAAATTTTTTATATTTAATAAAAATTGAAAAGTAAAGGTGACTTAAAAAATAATAATGTTTCTTACAAATAAGATTGAAATTAATTTTCTTTCTTTATCCTGCAAATAAGATTAGAATAATATGGAAACAAATCAAAATCAAAGCTATACAATAAGTTAACTCTATTTTTATTATTTATTAAATTTCATTAATTATTTATTTATTAAAATAAAGTATTTCATTTTTGGTAAAATATTTATTATTTCACATTTGAATCTACAACTTTTCATATAAAAATATAATTGATAATTTGTATTATTGATGTATTTGCATCAAGATTGAAACAAATCACACAAACATATAGTTTAGGAACAGTACAATTTAACTAAATTTATATTTTCTATTCCTATATATAGTTAATTTTTCTGAAGATCCAAAAAAATATTAAAGCTTGGTAAGTGTATCCTGCATAGGACACATTAGTTTTTTCCTTTTTAAATATGCCTTCAATTAAATATATTTTTAGAAAGTATATCCTATAGTAATTTTAATTGTTAATGAGAAGTACTATGAAAAACTAATTACTTGCACTGTGTCTATGATTGAAATAAATTTAAATTTTGAGACTTTTAATCAGAAATGAAGTACATTTTCATACTTTTTTTTGGGGTTTGGGGAGTACAGCTGTTTGCATTTAAATTTTGCCATGGGTGTATGATTAATGAGAAATAATTGATCATACGGATTGAAATTGAAGCTGTGAGGGGGGCAAACCAAGTGGTAATATCGAAATTCCGAAACAGACGCAGGTGAAGGCAAATAATTGTCAAACATGTCAGATGCACTCAATCATGTTACGGACAAAACACAAGTCCTCGGGTTGGAGATTGGAATCCTTGTCCTCCAACCCTCCAGATCTTAGATCTTAAGGGACCTCACCTATTTGTTACTCTTAATTCTTAATCTTAAGTTCTAGTCACTTAATTTTTTTTAAGCATAAAGAGTAGCTTCCATCAATAATAAATAATATCTATTTTAAAATATTAAGAGCAATATGTAAACGTTTTCAAACTAAGTTCGCTACATACACGAGAATTAATATTTAAATCTCCATCTATTTGCTTAAATAATTTGGTTTCTTTTCACTATATTTTTCCTCCATTATTTTTTCACTATAAATTTAAACCGTTTAAATTAAATTTTAACAATAAAAATTAATTTATACTTTTATAAAAACTAAATAATCAAATCTAATTTATATCTACAGTGCTTCCTCCTTCGTAATGGAAGAAAGCCAACTCCAATACTGAGACCTTCTAGGCCTCTAACATTAGTTGGTCTCCTCCATGTCTTTAATAGAAGGTAAACTTAACTAATTTTATAATTATTAACAAATAGTAATTATATTTTTAAAATTGTTAAAAGAATATATAACTTTCTAATTTTACCTTAATTTATAATTAATAAATATAATAAATTGTTAAATAGGAATTCAACTGATAATAAATAAATAAGAAAAAATTGAAAAAAATAATTACTCTAATTTTATCTCACATTGAATAAAAAAATTGGTAAGTTTACTGTATATAATTCAAAAATTACATATCAATCAATCAACATCAACACCAATATGAAACATAAAATTTTGAGGGTCAAAAAGCAATTTTCCTTTTAAACTATAGATTAAGTAGCACTAAAGGCCCTACATTTGTTTATTACACATTTCGTTTCCTCAACTAGCAATCTCCCTCCGAACATTAAGTAGAAAGTAGAAATAAATAATTAGGAATTAAACTCATATGATTGAGCTAATCCAAACTCTTCAATTATGAAGAGTGATTCGGCCAAGGTCCTCACTCATTCTCAAACCATGGATTTTTCCTTCATGAACACAAGGGTGTCACAAATTCATATTACCAATTTTGCTAGTTGAAGTTTAAAGGTGAACTCTATTACCATTTTCGCTAGGTGGGATTTAAGAGTAAAGTAAAAAAAATCATCAAAGCCTCATGATGTTGATATGATCTACATGAACACAATTTACTATTCTCCATTAAAGTGAACTCTCGCCACCATTATAATTATGCCAACACATCACGTGCTAATCAACCATAGCATAACACATCTTTATTATACTCATATTCATCAAGGATTTCTAAATTGCCAGGAATTAAAATCATTACTACCAACTCTGTCTCATTTCAAAGTTTAATATTCCATTAATATATTAAGCCACACTTGCATATTTTCAAAACAAAAACAACATGTTCATTGAGATATATATTTAGAAATTATAATTTTAAAGTTCACAAACACCCACAATTAATTTAACAAGTAATAACATGAAATAAATTCTCCCGATTATCTCAAACGTTTGAAAACTCAAAGGTTACCCCCCATACCACTTGCTTGTGAGCCAAATCAAGCTCTACTATGTTTCACAAGGTTAATCTACAATTATTAATAACAACCATCACAATAATTGCCACTAACAACTTCTAATAAATTCAAACCTTAACAACCAAACTTCTCAACTAACATAATCTTACATTCAATGAATTTATTAACTCTCATTAACTCTATTTAACTTCCATTAACTTAAATAACAATTAATATAATAGCCAAAAACCCAAATTCTTCATTAAAGCGCCTAGGGTTCATCTAAAACCCTAAATTCAAGCTCACAACCTTATAAAATTTCTAATCTAGATATATAATGCTTAAATAATTTTCATTAGTTCTATCTAGACTAATAGGTTTGGACCCATAACTCTAAGTTAAAAAATTGTGCTCTTCTAACCCCATAATCTACTTCTTAAACATTTAGAGAGAAAGAGAAGGGCCAAGGAAGACACACCAAAGTGAATCCAAGATCAAAGCACTCCCAAATTGCCTCAAAGTGGAAGCTTTGGTTGAGCCTTCTTCTCTCCCAAATGAGAACTGCAAATTTAAAATTTTTAACCATTCACCATGGCGTACAGTGCATTTGTTGTGATGGATGACACAAAATGGCCAAACCCCAGTTGCTCCTTTAATATGGACACAAGTGACACAATGCACTTTAAAGTTGATCCAAAGGTTGTTACCATATTTAATAGGCTTATTAGCCATTCCTAAACATTCTTACATTAATTTATATTTAATTTTATCTAATTAACATTGATTAGTCCATTTAATCCAAAAATTAAAAATCCAAGATGTTATGATGTGCACATCTTGGACTCAAGCCCTTATCTTGAAGGAGTCCACAATGGAGTGTTGTGAAAGGGAGGAGAAGAAAAGCTTTGAGGACAAGAGAGAATGAACCACAGGAAGGAGAGGAAGAAAGTGTAGACAAAAATCAAAGATGCCCTAAGAGCTTTGAGAATAGGAATGATATGATTGTTAGCACGAGAGGTCAGCTAGTCTATTTCTATATCCGTGGATGACATAACAAAGATTGAATGAACAAAAGAGGGATGATTTTAAGTGTTGAGTGTCAAATGGGGCAAATTGCACTCCTGGCATGCCAACTTGAAAAAAATTAGTGAAACTATCTTCTCCCTTGTTACAATTATTGGTCAACTTTCCTCTACTTAATTAACGTTGAGGGGAGATTGTTATGAATCTAAAAGTTAAGGAAATAAATTGTATAATAAATAAGTTCAAAATCTCTAATGCTACTCAACCCACACTTGAGGGGACAAATTGCTCAGTTATCTAATAATCAATATCAAGTTATGTCATGAGTCCTACATCGGGAAACCTCACAAGTATTATGGGGTTTATAAGTGTGAGAAGCTCTCTCACTTAACGGGCTAGTCTTTTGACTTGAGCTATTCCTTTGAACTTGTGTCTGTCACATTGGTGCTTTCATTTAGAGGCTGATGTTACAGAAAGGACTATCCACAGAGGGTTTTAATTAGCAGACGGCTGAGTGAAGTGCCGTGAAGTGAAGCCGTCGAGGCGTCGGCTCTTGATAGGATGGCATTATCACGAGTCTCATATCAGGGAACCTCACAAGTATTGTGAGGTTTATAAGTGTGAGGGATTCTTCCACTTAACAGGCTAGTCTTTTGGGATGAACTCTCTCTTTAAACTTGTGTTCATCATAAGTTATCCACCCATATTATCTTGTGTTTACAAACAATGCAACTTATCATATATAGTATGTGAAAAGAAATGCATATATAAAAACAAATGGGAGAGGGGGAAAAAAATCTCGTACAGTCTTTCATTTTTATGAAAGTGCAAAGTGAAAAGCCGAAACAATGAAATGAAAAGCAACTAAAGAAGAGCCTAAATGACCCGTTGTCAAAGTCATGGGCATCCGTTTTTCCCCATCACTCTTTTCAAACGGTTAGTTAACGTCTACTAACTTTGTGAAACTTTAACAGCTGGAGGCATCATGACGTTGGCCAATTACTCCAAACTATAAATATGTGCTACTATTAATCAAAGGTCAAGGATACTCAATTTATAAATTATTTTTAGTATATTTTATTAAAATTAAAAAAATTTAAATTTTATTTATTATGTCTTAAGATTTAATAAATATCCACCTCTACCTCTAATAAGGATATAAATGATTATTTTTAATAATTTTTTCTATCATTTAATTAAAGCAAAAAGGTAAAGATGAATATTAAAAATAAAAAAGTACCTTCTAAATATGTCCAAAATTAATTTCTCTCATTGCTTTACAAATAGAATTAGAGGAGTATAAATTTAAATGAAAATATTTGTCATATATCACTAATATGATGGGAATAAGAAAATGACAAATTTTAACATAGTTTATTCATTTATCAAATTATAGTTGTCAATAATAGCCCATTGACAAAGGAAACACAACAAACGTTTACATATTGAAAATGTTTGATGGTGAGCAAAACCAAATAGAGACTTAAAATTCCCATTCAAAATACTGTTGACCACTAAACATAAATATCTCTCCCTGTGGATATTTGAACTTTGATTGATTACGTTATTAAGAATTAGTCACTTTCACTGTACCCAAACTCCAGTGATATTTTCTGGTTTCATGATGAATGGTTGGAGGGCCCACTTGAAAGCACACATTCTGGGCCATGCAATCTTGGGCTGGATTGGGCCACAATGAAATAATACCATGTTTTAACTTTAAGTGGGTGGTCCTCATGATAATGGGCTTGATAATTCAAGCGGGGTGTGGGTTATTTGGTCAACCAGTGATGTTTGTTCGCTGTGCATTATTCATTATCTATGTAGATAATATAATTCATTCGTTGTGGGTTTTATATATTTTTGTTAAATCATATTGTGAGCACGTATTTTATTCAAATTCTCAGGTTGATTCTAGCATAACTATGACATACCAATTTTATTTTGAGATTTAAGTAACATTGAGATTATATTTTTTTATAATTAAATTTATCATGTAATTAATTAAATAAAAAATTACTCAAAAAATAAACAAAAGATATAATTT
>NW_026557519.1:0-19433 GCF_029017545.1 Prosopis cineraria | reverse complement strand
AACTCAATTATGAGTTAATTTTATTCCTCAATGTTAAAGATACCTTCTTTATCATCCTATTGTTAAAAATACTTAACGTCTGTCACTATTCTCTTTTATATTTTTCTTGGGTTAAGGGTCATTTTATCTCTCAACTTTTATTCGAAGGGGTAATGGGGCACCCTAAACTAAAATATTTTATAATTAAAAAATGTAATATCGGGCCCACTAATGGTCAACAAATAGTGGGAAAATAAAAAACGGCAGGGTGATAAATGAGGGAATATTAAAGTGGAGAAATAGAATTGATCTACAATGAGTTTAGGGTCCCCAACAACTTTTCGGATAAGCTGAGGAGCAAAAATGATCATAATCCTTTGTTATGTATTTTTTTGTGACTTGGTGTGTCTTGATGCACTATAGGTGATAATGATTTGATTGATATGCTTGCAGTGCTGCTGCTTCATCCATGTCCGCATTGAAGCAGCCAACAATTAGAGTGGTTGCTATTATTGCTGAAGGCGTACCTGAGTCCGACACTAAGCATTTGATTGCATATGCCCCGTCAAACAATGAGGCGAGAAGAGAAATGGAAATTCATACTTACACAAACAAATGGCTAAAAAAGGAATGTAGCCCGGCAAATTAATTTTACTGCTGATGCTATGGTAGGTTGTTATAGGCCCAGCCACTGTTGGGGGTATTCAAGCTGGCGCTTTTAAGATAGGTGACACAGCTGGAACAATTGACAATATAATTCAATGCAAGCTGTACAGGCCTGGATCTGTTCGCTTTGTTTCTAAATCTGTATGTATCTGTTACTTTCCTTTCTTTGCGTTTCTTGACATACCTCTTTTTTGATCTTGTACAAACCCTGAAATTTCCCATAATCATGTTGTGGGCGTATTTTGTATGTGTTTGCGAGTATGCACTTTTTACTTTTAGATATCATGCCTGGTTTATCCATCCTTGCTCTCTACTCACAACACCGCTCAGTAGAGTTCCCAAATTGTGATGAGTTTGCTGTTTTTCCTTTGTGAATCTAGCAAAAAATTCAATAAAATGAAAGACAAGGGCTTAGAATCTTGTGTTTTGTCTATCTTGCTTGTCCATC
Organism: Prosopis cineraria; assembly: GCF_029017545.1. Taxonomy (NCBI): domain Eukaryota; kingdom Viridiplantae; phylum Streptophyta; class Magnoliopsida; order Fabales; family Fabaceae; genus Prosopis; species Prosopis cineraria. Next base: position 18,340 of record NW_026557519.1, on the reverse strand, counting down.
CTGATTTAATTCCTAAAACCTCCGAAATCAGTGATGGAGACCACGGTAGCATAAGATGCTAAAGTACCGCATTAAGTAGCCTAAGATATTTCTGTGAGATATTAATTGAGTTAGTTCTTCCACTTCTGTAATTAGCTCTTGCAGGAGGGCTCCTTACCTTACTCCAGAGCCTACCAATGGTATTAGAGTGAGTGTTGATGGATTCAGAAAGGACTGACTATAGAGGATTCTAATTAGTATTTAAGTGGGTTTTATATTGATGGCATACCCTTCATATCTCGTTCTTAAACCTGACTTGTGGAATAATTTCATTCGGTGAAGATAAAAAACTGATATTCTGAGTGGAACAGAACAGAATGGAAGAACAAGCGTATGTTTGTCACTTACCTTGCAATCTGTCAACAGCACATCCATCAACATCTTTAAATCTATAATCTATGCTTTTGAAAGAACCTAAGATAATAAAATCCTTTAAAATTAAATAATTTGGTGAATACTGAACTTGCCCATTGTTGATTTTATAACAGAATTATGACATAATAAAACAGTAACGCTCACTTTCCCTTAGAATTATCCAAATTATATTTTCCTATTAAAAATATAAAGCATTTTTTGAAGAGTTAAATTTTTAAAATATAAAACATTTTTTAGTATTTTAAGGTGTAATTAATGTATTTTTCTAAAAAATGCCCTTAGTAAATAAATAAATCATTTTATATTTATTTTTAAGTGAAATACCTTATTAAATAAGGATAAATATGAAAGAGAGTGTTAGTTTGAAAATAATTAACTAATTTACTAGGAAATAAGATTTGATTAAAATATTTTATATTTTTTTACGACGAGAGAGAGTATCTTTTAAATTATGAAATATTGAAGGGAAATAAATATTTAAGGACCATCTAAGAACATTAATTACAGTTAAGGATCATAAAATTTTTGACATTTCGAAAATGAACATGATCCTTGGTTATAATTAAACTTTTTTCGGTTAATTATTTGGTACCAATTTCTATATTTTCAGCATTCATCTTTTATATTTTTGGAGATTTATCTTTAACACTTTCAATATTCAGTTTTTCTATTTTTTTAATAATAATCTTAAATGTTTTCAGTGTTCATGTTTATGTTATTTAAGATAGGTGGTAGAAATAAAAGTATTTAAGATAAGTTTATTTGAGATAAGTTTTGAAAATATGGAAGATGCGTATTAAAAACATCTATGATGACTATTAAAAAAATGGAAAAACTAAATCTGCTGAAAATATAGAAATGAATACCGAAAAGTCAATGCTGAATGTTGAGCACTGAAAATATGAAAAATGAGTGTCGAAAAAAAAAATTAACTCAAGAAAATTTTAATTTTCAAGCAAAGACCATAGTCTTTTTTTTGAATTTTAAAATTTCATGGGGTCGTTTCTTTTTTTTAAATGGGAAAAAGGGGATATCATCCAACAAACAAACTATACAAGAATCATATAGAAAAGCCAAGAACAAAGGAAAACAAAACTTAAAATCAGTTAAAAGCTAGAAGATTACGTACGTCAAATCCTAGATTATGTAAAGAGCTAATTAATTTCATGGTTTTTAACTTTAATTAATTTTCTTACTGGATCCTTAAATGTCATTTTTCCCAATATTGGAATGTAGTCAAATAGTCGTCTAGATTTGAATATTATTTCTTTTTGTCACGTAATATCTACAATACTGCTTCTGAGGGGAGACAAACTTTGTGAATGGTAGGGTGGGATGTCCAATGAATTGTCAACTCTATTGCTCGGGTAACAGATGGAATTTATGAAGGTACCACTGTTTCAATTTTATCTTTCTGTATTTCTTAAATTTATTGTTGGGTTATACCTTGTTTTGCTATAGGCATAGCGATTGGAGGAGATGTTTTTCCTGGTTCTACACTTTCCGACCATATTTTGCGTTATGACAACATCCCCCGGGTAAGCTGTCTTTTCCCCTCTTTGGGGGACTGCATATCATGTCTACAAACTATAAGCAGCTGGTGAGAATTCAAAGAATTAAAAAGTTTCTTGTTACGAAACTGTTTCGATTTATTTTAAATCTCAGGTTAAAATGATGGCAGTAGTACTTGGGGAATTGGGTGGACGAGATGAGTATTCTCTAGTGGAAACCTTAAAACACGGGAAGGTGACAAAACCAGTTGTTGCCCGGGTCAGTGGAACCTATGCACGACTCTTCAAGTCTGAAGTACAATTTGGTCATGCTGTAATGCTGTATGCTGCTTCTCCATTATCTATGACTAAGTTTTCAATTAAAGGATGTTATAAGAGGACAACATTCCTAATGCCTCTTGGCCCTCGTACACATATATATCAGGGAGCTAAAAGTGGTGGTGAAGTGGAGTCTCCTCAAGCGAAGAATCAAGCACTTAGAGAAGCTAGAGCTGTTGTTCCCACTTCATATGAAGCTTTTGAAGTTGCAATTAAGGAAACATTTGACAAATTGGATAGTTTGCAGTTTTTCTTTCATCCTGAGCTTTTGCTATATTATAAATGTGAGCCTTATTACCCTCCACAAGATCCCAACCCCTAAAGAGAGCAGTGCTTGGAGAAATTTCTCTAGTGTCCTTCATTAGCTATAATGCTTTTGGCTAATACTTTTATGGGTAAAAAGAAGGGAAAATCGTGCCAGTGAAGGAGTTTACTCCTCCAGAGATTCCTGAAGACCTTAATTCTTCAGTTAGGAATGGAAAAGTCCGTGCTCCAACTCATATTGTTTCCACAATCTCTGATGATAGAGGCATGTTGGGGTCCATCATCCATTAATTCCGTAACGCGGTATTGTTTTTTGTGGCTTAGACTTGATAGTTGAACTAAAGTCTCCTCCCAAATTTCTGCAGGTGAGGAGCCATGCTATGCTGGTATTCCCATGTCTAACATTATTGAAAAAGGTTTGGGTGTAGGTGATGTTATATCTCTCTGTGGTTTAAACGCAGCCTTCCTCGTTATTGCACACACTATCGAGGAAGGTTATTGATTACCATCCTTTCTCTCCTGTGTCTATAGTTCGTTAAACTGGCCGATGCTGAGGCTCTTTATATACGTCTTTGTGCTGTCAATGTATCATTTAGATACTGCTTGTGTGCAGCAAACTATTGATTTCTTCTTTTAGCTTCTTAATTGCTAATATATATATATATATATATATATATACACCTTTGTCAGATATGCATCATGTGTTATGTGCAGACCATGGTCCTTGTGTCTCTGGTGCTCACAATGCTGTAGTGACAGCAAGGGCAGGGAAGGACCTTGTCTCCAGCCCGGGTATCAGGTGAATATTGCCCTCGAATTTTCCCCTTATGGAGTATGTTTAAGATTAATGTCCTGATACAGTACGCCATTTTTTCCATGCAGTGGTGAATAATGAGCTTCTGAACCAGGTTTGCTTACAATTGGTCCTCGATTTGGTGTTGCCATTGATGATGCTGCTCGTTACTTCAAGGATGCTTTTGACAAGGTATGTTATCAGCCTTTGCCACTTTGGCTTGTTTACCTTTGTTCTTCTTAATTTATATACATATACATATATATATATATATATATTCAGCAGCCCTCTGCTACAACAGTAACATGGGGACTATGCTATGCCTTGTCAGAATCTTACACCTTACGAATTTGTTGAAAGTAAGAAGAAGGGCATCCATGTGCCAGGAATAGGGCACGGGTACGATATGACTGTTGTGCTAATTCTATTTCTGTTGTTGATGACTGTAATGTTGCAAACGTTTGAAGCTTGGTTTCACCCTATGAATAAAGTATCAAGAGCAGAGACAACAAATATAAGAGGGTAGAGTTGCTACAAAAGTTTGCAAACATCCATTGTCCTTCTGTGAAATACATCGAATATGCCGTTCAGGTTGAAAACTACACCCTTAAAAAGGCAAATAACCTGGTTCTCAACGTAGATGATGCAACTGGGTCCCTTTTCTTGGATCTTCTTGCCGGCAGTGGGATGTTCACCACTCAAGAGATCAATGACATTGTCGAGATTGGCTATTTGAATGGGCTATGTGTGCTGGCTCGCTCCATTGGACTGATTGGGTGAGTTGCATCTTCTTCATTGTTCGACTTTTTCCCCATCTGGACCCTTTGTTTTGTTTTATATGTGAGAGTAGGTCCACTGGTCACGCATTATTGTTGTTTCTTTTTTGTGGCCTTTTTATCCACTTGTCTCTTGTGGACCAAACTCCAAACAAGTCCACTTTCATCCATGAGGTGGTCCTACGTTCACTGATACTGATTGTGCTTATTTGTGATTAAGTGTACGGTAGTGCTGTTGCCTGTATTTACTTGATCGAAGTCTTATGCATTTAAAATCTTGTTTTACTCCGACAGGCAATGCATTCTAAATCTGTAGTATTGCATTCCTGATGCGAAATCATGCTTGAATATCTTTTTACTACTCACTACCACAAGATTGATCCTTGTGTTCGTTCAAAAAGAAATTTCTTCACGTTATATCCTAATTGTCGCTAGATAAAACTTCAAATTTCTTGCTTCGATATATCAATGAAGCATTCTTACATCGGCAATATGCTGGAATGTTTGTTTTCAACAGATTTTAAACTGGGGTTGTACGACCTGGGGCAATCCGTGCATTTTTCCTTTTGTAGGTTGTGCCAAAATTGTAGGAAGAAGTCCAAGAGTCAGGGCTTGTGTGCTGTTGTCCGTTTGAGAAATGATAACAGTATTATAATAATTGTTACATACACAAACTGACACATGTACAATTGCATACTATAGAAAAAATTATTCTAATAAGACGGTGTCTGTTTTTTTTTTTTTTTTTTACCTGAATAAGACTCTGTCTTTGAAACAATATATTTTACAGAATTTAATAAAAAACTTATAATATAATTTATCTCCTGAAAAGTCCTTTCTTTATTTCCTTTTAGTAAAACTATGGTTTAAAAGATTTTTTTTTCTAAACTTAATTAATAGTTGTTCTCAAAAATTATAAAAGGTATCGTCACTTGATTAATTTTAATTGATTTTTTAGTAAATAGGAATAAAATACTATTTATACTGTTAAATAAATATAATATAAATACACACGCACATTATTTCTTTATATATGCACATATGAAAAAAATTTCATTCCCTCTCCCGACTACCAAATTCCCCCCCCCCCAAAAAAAAACCCAAAAGAAAAAGAAAAAAAAAAAAAACTCCCAAGTTTGCCTGCGGTATTAGATGCGGCTGAGCTGGCCAGCCCAGTAACTCATTTTGCATGGAGCTCATGGGAATAAATATCCACGAGTTGCTCAAGTCAAGTGTTAGTAAACTTAAAAATTCATGAGCATTTTATCAAAAAATGAAAAAATAAAAATTCATGAGAAAGAAAAAAATAAAAATAATAACGACAACACCCTAATAGATGATAAAAAAAAGGGAGTTAAAGAGTCTGAAGTGAAGCTACTAATGGGAAAATTTTAGAAATTATTTTAGACAATTAATAAAGATAGTAATGACAAAAACCTTGTTTTTATCAGAACATATAATAACTTAAAATATGTCGGATATTATATTCCGTAAAATAAAACGTATATTTTGGCTGAAAATTTTTCTTGGCGGTAGCAAAATATCTTTGAACGTTGACAGCAAATGGACAGGAACGACTTGACTTACCTGTCATTACCATTACGTTGCAATGATAAAAATCATCGGTGGTGTCCGCCTTCTCCGTTACAGTCTTTACTTTTATGGCCACCACCGTTGTCGCTATTTCATGGTTGTCCAGAAGGTCTCCGCTTTTTATTTATATGTTACATATGTTATATATTTAATTTTTCAAATAACCAATAAAATATCATTCAATTACTTAATTGTAAAAGTTTACATTTGTGACTTAATTCACAATCTCACAGCAAATAATTTTATACAATTAATTGTATTTTATGTATTTTAAATAGTAAGTATCCATTATGTATTATCTCACTCCACTAAATACATTTAATAAATCAAGCTCATGATAATCGAGAAATTATCTCCAAAGAGTGATTACCAAGTCTTTAATTCAAAAATAAAGGATCCCAAATTTTTCTAAATAAAAACAAGTTAACATCGATAAAAATATTTCACATTAGAGTAAAGATAAGTTTCGAAAGCATGAGATATCTCATAGAAGTGAAAGAAGTCGAAAAATGATGAAGAATAAATTATGTCCTAAAATATAGAGCAATGCACCACGGCGGGCGCACTATGCGCCATGGTGTGTTGCTCTCTGTGCCATGTGTTGCAGCTCAGGTGTCATACGCCGCGACGTGTTGCATGAATTTTCACTAGTTCTATTGTCAATTTGACAGTAGAATCAAAAAACTTCTGACTAGCACCGATTCTTCGTCTGATGTCCGAATGACGTGATCTAAGTATCTATAAAAAGCTCTTTTCTTATACTAGCTAATGGCATGAGTTTCATTTCCAAAACACATCACACTAGGAAGTTGAACACCCAAACATATTTTTACCACTTTTTAACACTTTTATACAAAATGAGTGTCCAAAACTCTCAACAATTGCCAAAAGCTTTTTCTAACACCTAGACCATGTTCAATAAACTTAGGACTACCAGTACAACACATTGCAAGCATCGAAACATCATTATAATTGAAATTCACTCGTTAACCCGAATTTAACAAAAACAAAGGGGGAGGTAAATTAACATTTCATTCAACTCAAATCATTTAAAACATGCTTAAATCTTTATTTCTACACTTGCACTAGTATTTTGGCCCTATAAGCATATATATGACAAAATTACATAAAGGCTAAGGGCCTAAAATACAATTTTAACATTTTCAAACCAAAATAGTGCAAGTATGGGTAATATACATTCTAGAATTGGCAAACATATGCTATTACACAACTACATTAAAACTAGAGGCATACAAGAAGGAATGTACTAATTCCCCACCTCTTTAGTCTTCTCCCTCTCAACACCAGAGCTAGAGCCCAAAAAGTATTAAATAAGATAGGTGAGTCTAGCCACTCAGAAACCAAGGTTAAACCTACCCTATGCAGTTATATATCAATTATAAAACAAATACATGCACAACAAGATCAAATTTATAAAACATTTGCCCATATGTCACATTTTATCATTTATCACCCTAGAGCTTCTTTACTCACATAATTAGGTGCATTATCACTATATTCTCAGATATGCGAGAAGACCCATACTCTGGCGACCTACCACCACTTAGCATGTGTGACACGTCATGTATTTACTTAGGCAATGATTAACCAACCTTATATCCTTCTTATTTCTTGAGACTGAAATCGTGGGCTATAACATAGATTAGGACTCCATTAGTGTGACTGGACTACCTAAACTCACTAATTGTGAGGTATGACCCGGTTAAAAATCACAGAACTCACTCTCGGACCATAGTTTCCCTCATTTTCGAATCCCTAGGGTGTCTCATACCCTAGGCTACTCTCCTCATTGAACCGATGGAGATAGTTAGGTTCTAGTCCCTCGACAAACTATAAGACAGTCCCTCAAAAAACAGTAGGACAAGGCTATAGCCCCCATGCACCGGAGGGCAACCTAATTACCATATGAATTTTCTCTACTCCCAAATCCATAGGCAAACTCCCGCCACTGATCATGCCATAATCATTACTCACTTGAGTTTACTTTTTCGCTTTCATTTACTCACTATACCACAACCACATTTGGCTCATGACCTTGCACTATCCAAGTGTGTATTCTCATCCTTTTCTTTCAAAATTTATTTCTTATTAACACAAAACTATTTCTACACATCATCACATTCATTTCTAAAAAATATAGGCATATTCATAATAAAATCCTCTTAACTTTGCACTTGCATTTTCAAGCCTAAAAATAGCTTTTTCATGTACTCAAAGAAGCTAATATCTATTTCTTACTTAAACAACCAATTTCATGCATGTAACATTCAAAATCTCACACTCAACAACCAATTAACCATTAATTAACATACAACTATCCAAAGTAGAGTTTTTTCCTTGGATTCAAACTTTTGAGAGGTCAAAGGTTTACCTTTCAATCAATTTACTTCCAAGTTTAGATTTCCACTCTAAAAAGTGACCAAGAGCCAAAACTAAAATTAACCAATTTGAATTCCATCAACATAACAAACTCAACCATTTAAAACCCTCAATCTCTACTACTAAATTGGCCCAACCTTCACTTTACAAGAGGTGGAGCCTAACCATTAAGTTTAATAATTACCTTTAGCCCCCAATAGCATTGATGAGCCATTAACTCCCCATTAATGGCATCACAAACTTCCAACTACCCATAATAAATGGGATTTTCGGACATTTATGGCGCGCAACAACCCAAGACATCAAAAATTATCATACATAGGTTTAAATACTTTAATCTACCCCCATTAACTCCATTTGAGTCAACAAATTCGGACCCATAACCTATATGGACTGAAATCCCACTTTTACTATCAAACCCCAACCATAAACTCATAAATGTGAAAGAAAAGGGGAGATTAATGGGTATGATACTTATCTTGGGTGTTTGTAGCCATCAAAATACTCTCAAAGTGATCCCTAAGCAAATCCTAGCAGAGCTTTAGCATGCCTCTCCTTTCTCTCCTTTCTTTTCTTTCTTTTTCTATTTTATTTTCACGTCTAAAAAGTGCAGAAAATGGCTATGCATAGTGTTAGACGCACAACGCATCGCGGTGCATGACACAGAGAGGTCCTCCTTTGCTCGAAGATGGTTATGCGCCATAACGAATGATTTATGCGCCGCGGTGTGTGACATAGCAATTTTAACTCTTCTTTTTCTTCTCCTTTTGATGCCCGAGTAGCCCGCTTTGATATCGGACCCACAACTAAGACTGAAATAGCATCAAACAAGATTATTAGACCTCTCTAGCCACATACCACTTCAATTTACTTAATTACCTTAATTAAATTTAATTAATCAGGGAATTAAAACTCGAGATGTTACATATTACATCATCATAAAATTATTTTTATTTTCAAAATAAATTAATTTTTTTATTAAATTTAAGAAACTAATTTTTAGAAGTTATATTCTTAATAAAAATATCATCATCTTTAAGATATTTTAATCAACTTTATAACTTGGTGCACCTTTTTGTTGGCCACTCCACTATCCATCATCTGTTTTGTGAAATTGAACTATATATTATTTATTACTAGTTACTAACCATATTATATAATCTTTCATTTTATTTTTTAGTTGTAAATTATTATTAATAATAATTGTTAATTTGTTATACAAAAGGGCCAAAGGTATACTTATATGGTATATTATTTTTGTACGTCTTGATTTTATTGTAACTAGACAAGTTTCTAATTTCACGATAAAAATTGTTTTTTTACAAAAATTATGAATTTTTTTAAACCTAGAAAAGCTGAGATTATTTTATTTACACGTGATTTACATTATCTGAAATAATAGTTGTAGAAAAGACCTTGATGTTAACCGATGTGACTGTGAGTGTTTACTATTAATATATCTTTAAAAACTATTCCCCAAATCTTACTCCCTACTCACCATCCGGCTTGACTTTGGCTCCGTGCAACAACATCCTTCATGAGCTGGCAAGGACATATTAGCTATAGGTTGGGCCTATCAAATATAAACATATTTTTTTAATGTTTTAAGAAGATGGATTCATAAATATTGAGAACGACGTATCATTCTTGCTACCTGTCAGTGATAATTTTTTTTTACTTATCACGCCTATAAAACGCTGAAATAGGCCCAAAATCACAAGCACTACCGTATGAGTTCTGCTATTACAAAAATGTAACAGAATGATTTTTTTTAGTGGAAAAGAGTATATTTTGACCATATCACAAGCACACATAAACCTCTATTCCATAATGTGGGGCCAAATTCTTTCTTCTTTGTAGCACTACCGAATGAACATATTATCGTTGGTTTAAAAAATACTACCTTTAATGAACATAGACGTTACTTTTTTGACCATGTTCCTACTTAATTGCCAAGTGGAAAATTTAAAACTTGATGAAGACAACTCAAAGAGGGGATGACTAGCTTTACTGCAGGCAAAATCTGATGAATGTAATCCTACATTGCTTTTTGACTTGCTTGCTCCCTGAAGATAGATTTTATATTAATTGTTACTTTTTTTTAGCTTTTCAATCAATTTATATAAAATAGTGATTCTGCTTTACTGTATTCCTTTCATCGATATCAAGACAGCATGAACTTTTACCATCTAAGGATATCCTCATTTTATATAATATACACATTAATCAAAACTTACACTGCATGAAAGGTAACTTGAACCAGCATTTTTGATTCTGCTTTTTTTGTATTCCTTAAACTGGTGTCAAGACAAAATGAACTTTTAACATGTCAAGATATCCTAACTCAGTATAATATGCACAGTAATCAAAACTTACACTATTTCTTGTTTCTCATTTAATGACCTTGGTTACCTCAGCTATTGGCGTGTTGTAATTTATAATATGCTTTCAGTAACAGTTGGGATTACTTAACCCAAATTGTAAGCCTGTTATTTGTAAGCATAGTTGACAACATAAAAGACATTGCATCCTATTTGTTTTGTATTTCCAAACATTAATTTACACTGACTGCAAGCAGAATTTATATATAGGACGCAGAGCTTTTCCATCTGATTTGGATTGATCAATGATTACATGAGCCAGCCTACGAAATTACCTATTACGTATTTATTCAACCTATATGAAGACAAAATGCTCTTTTATCTTCACTATATTATCTATCAGTAATAGAAACATGGTGCTCAAAACTTTCACAACTCCATGCATATCTTGTAAGCATCTTGGTTACCTCAACTGTGTTGGTATCACGTAGCTATATTTTATCTTTTTTTATCATTTTACTGTCCATGAGTAGTTGGTATCACTTGCTGTAATTTTGCTACCCATTTTGCTTTGTAGTATATCATTTATTCTATTTCTTTTTACTTTTAAAAGATATATGAATTGTGATATGAAGCATCCTTTCCTATTGTGTTGTTGTTACTTTGCTCTGAACATGAATTCTTTTTAAGTACTGTGCATGTTGAATGGTAAGATGATATTTGAACATGAAATTAACTTATAGGTACTTTTCAAAATTGGCCCACTTATGTGAAACTATGGATAACCATATTTTATAGTTTTATTACATGGGAAATAACAGCCAAAACTACATACCATCTTCTTATAAATATGCTTTTGTTCATAGTCTTTATGCACAAATCATATTGTCTAAATACTTATAACCAAAATGTCTCAATGCTCATTGCTGAAAAATTTACATGATGGTACTGATAGGTGGAGTATCCTTGTGAGAGTTCAAAGAAGGTGGAATGTCTATTACAAAGCATCACCAAATCAACTGTTTTGTATCACAATAGTCTTAGTTGATGAAGGGGTAAGTTGTCAAATTCCATACAAACAGTAAATATTTTTACTTTTATTCAAGCAATATTGTGTTTTCAGGGAAACAAGATTCAAGCAAGTGTTCTCCAAAAAAATCTGCATGATCAATACCATGACAGACCTGTGGAAGCTTAGACATATTTTATTGCTAATTTTGTTGTCACTGCTAATAACAACTAATTTTGAGCTACAAACCATCCATTCAAGATCACCTTCATGCAGCAGACCTTTATCAAACAGCAACTTGGAGATATTCTGAATAATAGCTACTCATTCCTACCAATTTCTGATCTATGAAAACAAATAGAAAATAATGCTATTGACTACCTCTTTAGTAATTTCCTCTCATTCTTATGTTTATATAATATTTGCATCAAAGATGTTGTGACAAACCTATACTCATTGTTGTTTTTCTTCCTTTTAGATGCTATCAGGTTTGTAAAGTCAATAGGTTCACTTGAAGAATATAGGCGAGATAATGAAACCAAGAATAAGTTGCGGATGGTCTTGGTTGACAATCAGTTTGTTCTCATACCTTAACTTATTGAAGTATTTGTACCATTCCAAATAATGTCTTTGCCTCACTTTTTCTAATCATTCTAACATTGCAAGAAAAATGATACTGAGTGTGTGTTTTTTGATGAGTGCTCTACCAATACTTTGCTCAACCACCTTAAGAATACGACAACACCTGCTGTTGCTGTAATCAATCTTGGCAAGGTTGGCTTCTCTGAGGATGGTATGGACATTTAACCTTGGATTACATGTCAGTTCCACTATCTTTTTATGCAATGTGTTTATTTTAAGTATAATAGCATAATGAAGCAGGGAGACCTCAAATCTGTAGCTCTTTTAATGCTACCTGAGTTTTCTTCAACCTATCTAACAAGGAGGTCAATGAACTTATTGAAAGGTTTTTTAATTCTATGAAGAAATTTTAGATTTATTAATATTGCTTTGTACAATTACAAATAGTTTAACATTTCTATATAGTGTCAAGGACTATCCTTCACCAATATTTAGCACAATCAGTCAGCCAACACCTTTTTAGTCCACCAAAAGATTAATGGAGAGTATGATGCGTAATGCCAAAAAAAAAAATATAATGGACATACTAAATCAAGGAATTGTAAGGATAATATTCAATGTTAGGTACATTATGCTATATTTTACAAATCATTATTCATCACTGAATACTTTCAACCATATCTATGTAGGATGGCCCTTTCTTGATAAGCTGCAAAATTATTAAGTTAGACACTCGCCATAGATGGAATTATAAAGGTTGCTCCAAATGTGCAATAAAGACAAAGGAAGAGAATGGATCACTCTTATGTACTACTCGCAAGAAGAAACCAGAATCTGTAGTATTAAAGTAATGTTGTCATTCAACCATATAATATAAAATATCAATGCTAATGCTAAGGGTTTCTATTAAAAATTCAAACTAATGTAATGCAAACTCTATTTTTTTAGATTAAAAGTCCATTACACTATCGAAGATAGCACAGGAAAGGCTTCTGTCATATTCTAGGACAAACAACTTGTGGAGCTAATTCAGAATACTGCTATTGAATTGAAGGTTATCCTTGACAATGTGGGTGTTGCAATCTTTAGTCTTTATTGTTTTGTACCATTTAACTACTATTACAGCTTTTATTTCCAAATGACAGGATAAACATGATTATGATTTCCCTGATCAATTAGATAAATTGGTTGGCAAGAACATGCTACTAAAACTAAAACTCAATAAATTCAACAAAGACTTCCCTAATTCCAGCATTAATGTTATGAATTAGACTGAATATGAGAATCTTATGAATCAGTTTGGTCAAGTTGTTGATGATGTAAGCACAAAATTTGTAATGTTTGGTTTAGTAATATCCTTTTCCTGTATAATAATATTCTATAACCTCAAAATTCCTACTTTATCTATTCATATAGGCTGAGATACAATCTGTCATTGTTGAAGATGAGGTAAATTGATAAGCTTTTAATTATTCACAGATCTAATTACATTTATTATTCTAAAGTCAATGTTAATATTATTGTGTAACCATTTATTTTAGGAAACTCATCCTAATATGGTCCAAAAAGATATTGAAGAGAGTGTGGTTATTGATAAGCAGTCTCTTTTAGGCCTTGATGATATGACCATGAGCCAGATTAATGCTCCACCAATTATCATGGCCCCTCTACCTTCAAAAGGGAAGAGAAAGTCTACTGGAAAGAAAGCTATACCTTCAACTAATGCTGATAGCAGTAATGAAGTGGGTTGTTCTTCATAGAACCAACCTAAAGTATTGAAATCAGTCAAACAAGAGAAGAAATAAACTGTGCTTCCTTCCTTTATGTGTTGCATGTTCGTTTAACATTATAGTTTCTTCTTAGGTTATCTTTGTTGTTTTTCATATGTATTAGGTTATGTTTGCTTTTATGTTTATTTCAAGAAGACTTTGACCTTGGATCATACTTGGTAATATGCACTAATTTGTCATTAGTCATTTCCTTTTAGTAATGCAATGATTTTAATTGTTATGTTATTTTAAACCATTTTTTATTTACCAGTTTTATTAGTTATTATATTAACTAATGAAGTTTGACACGTTAAGAATAATAATGCAAATCAAAAACACCTTCAAGAGTTTCCTACACGTTACAAACCATAAATTCAATATTATATTGATTGAATCATTAGGTAATTATAATGCATATTATGACCAACTTGAAAATTATATAAAATTCCCCAAGTAATTAATTACTTATTAATACTCTAAAATTCAATTGTTTTAATTTGGTTGAACAAAATTATAATGTAAAATTAAGTATATAAGTTTTTTCATTAAATTTATGGGATGTTATCATTTATATAATTTATATAAATTTTTATTATCTATAAATTATACATAATTTTATGTACTCTTTGTGCGCTGCATTTTACATCTAACTATTTACCATGGATATGGAAGTTAATGTTAACCTCCTCTATATATGTATAGATGAAAATATATATATATATATATATATCTAAAATTGAGAATATGCTTGGGTTATTATTTATAAAATGGCGTATCATTCCTCTCATTCTTATTAGTTATTATTCCAATTTTTCACCACTAATTCATCTTGAGAACTCTAGCTTCTTGCTTCTCTTCACAGATTTTCCTTTTCAAAATCTACTATTAATCTTCAATTAAGAAAACAAAGTCAAAACACAAATGTAATGGTTATTACCTCATAAGAAAAATGTGTGCCTAACTTTCATTTATATTATATAATTTCAAGGGTGATCATTGTTATTAACAGAATAAAATCATAAAGATTGGCCTAGGTAGCATGTTTATAAATTTACTAAGGAACAACAAGCTAACTTCTTAGTCCAATTAACACATGAATATTATCATTAAGTAACCAACTTACTGCATGTTAATACTTATAGAATCTATGATAGTTTCAACAATATGCCAAATACTCTATAACCTTTTTTGTTCCTTATGCTTTTTAATATAAAGTCAGTAAAAAGTGTGATAAAGGCTAACAATATAGCCAAACTCTTTCCATATCATGTTTTGTATAGACTATATTTGCTATTTGCTATCTATTCCATTTTAGTGCAACAAAGGAAAGTTACTTTCATGTCCTTGCAAGTAAAAATCATTCAAGTTCAACAAATTGTAGCTGTCTTCCTGGTGTAAAAATCTTTTTTCATTCTCGATTACAAAATTATGGAGGAGAAACATCTATCTAGAAGATCTAAAAGAAAAAGGCCTCATACACCAATGAATCTTTATTCACTAATAGTCCAGCAAGCTACAACACCTTCATACTTCATGACTAAAGCAATAGATTCTTCTCAAACTATATCTAACACTCATGATATTAGGTTTGAAGTAACATTTACCCAGAGTTCATTTTTCTATTTTAGCTGCCTTTCGTTATGTGAGTAATACTACCTTTTAATTCATAGTTGCAGAGAAAAAAGAAAGCATCGATTTTACCACACTACTGGCAAGGAAGCAATATTGTAACAGGACATGCATGACTCCTCTTATCAAGTTTCTTGTAGGAACAACAACATACATACTCAGCCATCTTCTAACTTGACTCAGGATGGGAAAATATGCTGGAAGAACCAGAGAAAGCTAGAAGCTATTCTACAAAAACATAACTAACATTGCAACTAACCTATCATTTAGATTTGACCAAAAATCTGTTTCAAGTGAGTACTTTCATTTTATAAAGTATATGCATTTGAGTTAATTAAGTACTATCAGATACACTATTAAATTACACTTTGTGTCATGAATGATTATTGATAATATATCAGATGTTGTGCTACCTAAAAAAAGAAATCTGCAAGGTTTCTTGGCATAGAAAACTTTAAGCAACATTTATAATCACAAGCCAAAAGTAACAACTATTTCGTAGTAGATGGTGGTCAGCATTGTAACTCCAACACTCATCAGCAAGATGAAAGAGCACAAAAAGATACACAATTCATAAAACAACATACAGTGAAGAGAAAGAGTGCAAGGGAACTTGCCATAGAATATTTTTTCAAAGATTCACAAGTGGGAGCTTCCAATACAAGTTGTTCTTCTGTGAGGGATACCACTGAACACAGTAACTGCATAACTCAATATCAAAATGAAAGAGGTAAATGCCAGATTATATTCATACTTTTTGAATACGATAAAAACTATCATAAAGATGCTTCACAATATGTAATTTCAATACATGAATGTCAAACACATCATAAACCCTCTTAGTATATTACATTTTGAAATATTATCCTAATTTTCTCATGTAAACTATTTCTATTTGTTAGGTTTGAATATTTATATAGCCACAGAAAAAACTTACAAGGATATTGAATTTTCACATGTCAATAATGGGAATGAAGAGACTGAATGTACTGAATATGGTTCAACCATCTATGGAGGTAATAAGATTTAATTAATTAATATTATACATGGGATATAAATCTATGCAACTACCAACTCTAATTACACATGATTTGGCATATGAGCAAAATGCTGAAACATATCAAACTAATAGTAAAAGGACAACTTACAGAAAGTCAAAGAAATATGGTTTAAGCCAAGTTGCTGGTATATTAATCACAACATCACTTACTTCTGATCAGTAGTTAAATTTCTAAAATTTCAACTTTAAATGGTTTAATCTTATTTGTTTCTTTTTTGTAGAATATATAGATGAAGGAGACCCTATATATAAATGCAGATTCTATGATGCTTTCCTATAGTTTAATGAAAGAGTTCAAAAAGACAAGTTTAAAACTGTGAACACTTTTTCCATGTGCTGTCTCAAAGGTAAAGTTCTTTTGCCAAGTATTGAAAGACCACCAGAAGTGTTACATAGCCTTTTCTTTGACAAAACATCAGCTGAATTAAAGAACTTCCTTATGAATATAAGGCAATATAATAACATGTTTTCTTTCACATCTATGGGGAGGAAAAATAAACCATAGCATCAACTGTAAGAATGGGCTATATTCATTTGTCTTGTCTGGAATTAATTACCATAAGATTGGAAGTTTATTGCCACTAGAAGGAGCTAAGCCTGTATACTCTCAACTGTATATTTATGATACAGATAATGAAGTTGCAAACTATATATTCGCTGTTATGTAATTTAATGTTGATGTTTTTCTGGCCATTTCATTCCTTAAATTTATGCATTATGAAGTTGATATTAATATGATGGTGTCATATATTTTTTTATAGCAAACACTAAGTACAGTCATAATCAATCCAATAATTGTACAAAAAATAAAGGATGCCTTAGATAAGTTCAAACCTCATATTCAACAGTACCGTCTTGCATCATCAATGTTGAAGAATCAAGATGATACCAATCTTAGGCTTCGCTTGATAAGTACACGTCAACATGATGGTCATACTTATAATCTCCCATCTATAAATGAAGTTGCTGCCTTGATTGTAGGAGATATAAATATGTCATTTACTAGAAGAGATATTATAGTAGAAGACTTATCTTGATTACCTTAACGTATCGATGAATTGCATGCGTCATATCTTCCTCTTTAATATCCAATTTTATTTCCATATGGTGAGGATGGTTATAGAGATGATGTTGATCATAGAGAAGAAACCCTTGCTGTAACAAAAAAGAAGAAAAAAGTTGGTATGCGAGAGTTTTTTACCTATAGATTAATGATAAAAGAAGATGAGATTTCTACAATTTTACATGCACGCAGGCTATTTCAACAATTCATAGTGGATGGGTATACTATGATTGAATCACAGAGGTTACTTTAGATAAAAACACATCAAAAGAGCTCAGAGTATACTATATCAAGGATTGTCTGATGCATTGACAAAAGGAGAAAGAAGTGCATCATCTACTAGTCAAAGAATCATTTTACCCATCATTACTGGTGGAGCAAGATATATGATTCAAATTACCAAGATGCAATGGCCAATGTCGTTAGGCAGGATATCTAGATATATTTATCACATTTACTTGCAATCCTGCATAGCCAGAGATCACTCGATTCTGTCAGCAACATTCTTTGTCTCCCTCAGATAGAGGATTTATTATCTCGTGTTTTAAAATGAAGCTACAATCATTGATGAAAAAGATCAAGGAGAAAAGAATTTTTAGAACTATTCATACAGGTATATTAATTTTAATTGCATGGTTTTAAATGACGTTTTATAACTATATATTTTAATCTTTATTTTTTATTACAGAAGTATATATAATAGAATTCCAAAAAAGCGGTCTTCCGTATGCTCACCTACTTTTGTTTCTGGATCAACATGGCAAAGTCAAAGATCCAGATAGTGTTGATAATATGATTTGTGTTGAGATACCAGATAAGACTTCTTCACCTTTGTTAC
>NW_026557518.1:0-19460 GCF_029017545.1 Prosopis cineraria | reverse complement strand
CCCAGTTTTTTTTATATTTACTTTTTCTGTTGAAGAAGCTAATCCGGTAGCGCTATAGAAGAATGCTTGTATTTTTCCTCAATAAAGAAAATAATTATATTCAAAAAAAAGAGGAAAAAAAAAATCTATGCAACTAAAATCTAATTCTTCCATTTGACAGAAAGGACAATTTTATGTCCCTTTTAGCTATTCATTTCAAGACTTGAGCGTGTTTCAGCATTTGGACCTTATTTAAAGGAGCAACAAGGAGAATCCTAATTGTAACCATTGGTAAAGGTTGTAGTGTTGTTACATTGAAATTGAGGTGGTTCACGCTTAACGGTAATTAGATCAATAGGGACTGGGGTATTAGAGGATTAACTGTACACATTTGTTTGCATAACTAGAGAAAGGATATGTAGATGACGGCATGGATGAATTCTAATAGAGGTGTACAGTTAAATCCCTAAATGCCGTCCCTTTTTCCCAACTGTCCTGAACCCCCTTAATTTCCACTGACAAGCTCAGGGAAGAATTATAATACTTGCATGCAGGCAAAGAAATCAAATTTGAAGAATTTAAAATGAAGAACTTGAAAATTAATGAGACTTAAAATTAAGAAAACATTGAGCTTATGGATTTTTGAGACAACAAGTTGTTATATGCTTTGAGTTTGGAATATACTTACCTTTGGTGGCTCTGGGTTTGGCCAGTTAACTTTGAAACAATCCTTAGGTTTCTGGATATGCAATAGGTGAATATCTAGTGGAGATTTGTATTGTTAGCAAGGAGTTGATTAAAGTTCAAATGTGTAATGAATGAATTTTTAGACGTGGTGTTTTGTAGGATTAGTTGGATTAGTTAACATTGGTAATCAGTTAGTTTGTTAAGCCCTCAATTAGTATAAATGAAGAAGCATCAGAAGATGTTGGGAAGCATATCCAAAATGAAGTTGAAGTACAGGAGTCAAATGTAATCCACTCTCTATCAAGATCCTGTGTCTGTGAAAGACTGAGAAATGAGAAGTCACCGGACATTGAGGATGATACCATAGAAAAGTATGTATCACATAAATTTGAATCAGGGAAATGATGGCTTGTCTGGTGCCTGGTTATCCAAATGATGGAGACTTTAGTGTTAGTTTTTCTTTTTACCTGGCAGTGTTTCCCAACCAACTTAAGTAATTGGCCTTTTGGCTTGTTGAAGTTGTTTAGTTAATGGCTGTTTCAAGGGATTGCCCTTTACTGATGATCTAAGTCTTGTCCCAACGTTGTAATTTTATTTGCTCTTGTTCTCATAGACAAGTCATATATATATATATATATAATGCGGAGATTATTTTTCCTTAGAAGAAAACCGAGAGAACAGCTGGCAACACATGAATCTGCCCCCAGGCTTTTTGGCTACTCTAAATCATAAAGAGAAAAGACGTAATGAGTAATTACATTTTTGAATCTGAACCATGAATTGAGAAAGGAGATAGAGATTGACATGACAAGTAATTTATTTATTAGGTGACTGACGCTGAATTTTGCTGCTGGACCATTCATGTGTTATTTTTCAGGTTTTTTCGGAGAAGTATTCCGAGGCATATGGAATGGGACAGATGTTGCCATAAAGGTTTTTCTGGAGCAAGATTTGACTACTGAAAACATGGAAGATTTCTGCAATGAGATAACGATTCTCAGGTATCTTGTTGCTCAAAATATCACTTGACATCATTTTTTTTTTCTGCGTAACATTTTCTAACTACCATGCTCTGTTCTTTTGTATGTGTATTTGTCTTTGTCCAGCCGGCTTCGACATCCTAACGGTACGCATGAACATGTACTTGCTATTCCTATATAGTTGAAACGTTATTTCATGTACATGTTCTCTTTGAGTCCAACAGTTATTTATTGCAAGATCATATTTTATGCAGTTATTTTATTTCTTGGTGCATGCACAAAGCCTCCGCGTTTGTCAATGGTTACTGAGTATATGGAGATGGGATCTTTGTATTACTTGATCCATTCGAGCGGTCAAAAGAAGAAGCTTAGTTGGCGGAGAAGACTGAAGATGTTGCGGGATATATGCAGGTAAGTTTTCTGCCAATCTGTAACTTTCAAAATCATTTCATTTTCATTGGAATTCATGCTTAACTAATGTTCCATGCTGTGGCTTTTGCATTTGTTGTCGCCCAATAACAAATCACTAGCTATCAGTTAATTGGTGGTGTATTTTTTTGTGATTGTATTATTGGACTTTATTTTACGTAATTCTCCCTAGGCTTTAAACTTGCAACTTTTATTCGAAAATAAATAAATAAATAAATAACAAATCACTAGAAGATTTCCTTGCCCATTTATTTTCACCTGGGGAATTTATTTTATAGGGTTATAATCTTTTTCCATAGACGTTTGTCCTGGATAATAGAAATGTCATTTTCAAGTCTTGCAGAGTTTTGAAAAGGGTAAAAAGCTTTTGTATCTTTTTTACCAGGTTCTGTAATTATAACATGACTAGTCCCCCCCCCCCCCCAAAAAAAAAAGAAAAAACCCGGGGGGGGGGTAAGACAAGCGTATGGTTTTCAATTAAATTATAGACCTGTCATGTGATTTTTTCAGAAAATTACACGATTATCGTATTCTAATCGGAAATCTTGATAGCAAAGATATAAAATGCTTTGGTTAAGTCTAGCTCTTTTGGCTTTGGTAAAAAAAAAAAAAAAAAAAAATCTCTAGTTCTTTTAATGTTGGTCCAAAAAGTGTAGTTCTTTTTAATTAGTTGCAGGCTGACGATGAAATGATTACATATGATCTATTACTTTACATTTACAAGAACATCCTGTTGGCGTAGGGGGTTGATGTGCATACATCGTATGAAGATAGTTCACCGTGACCTGAAAAGTGCAAATTGTCTTGTGAATAAGCATTGGACTGTGAAGATCTGTGATTTTGGGCTTTCAAGAATAATGACAGATTCTCCCATGAAAGATTCTTCGTCAGCGGGGACTCCTGAATGGATGGCTCCTGAACTTATTCGAAATGAACCATTCACAGAAAAATGTGATATCTTTAGCCTGGGGGTCATAATGTGGGAGCTTTGCACTTTAGATAGGCCATGGGAAGGTGTACCACCAGAGAGGGTACACACTTTGCGGCTTTCAGTTTCTGTATTGCTCGTTGAAAGTTTTCCTCTCGAGGTCCGAAATTTTCAATCTCTGATGTTGGATCATCTTTCTCTGTTGATCAGGTGATTTATACCGTTGCTAATGAGGGATCTAGGCTAGAGATTCCTGAGGGGCCGCTGGGCAGGCTGATTTCAGGTCTCTGCAACTGCCAAAATATTTATGATCCTTTTATTTTTCGCGTTTCATCATACCACGATGGCTGAATTTAGACCTGTCGGCTGATCGCCATTTTAAATGTTTTTTCCTCCCTCATGTGCAGATTGCTGGACAGAACCTCATAAGCGGCCAAGTTGTGAAGACATCCTTTCTCGTCTGCTTGACTGCGAATACTCTCTGTGCTAATACTACATCCTTTTATCTTTGTACATAAAAACTTTTGGTAGAGTTGTCACCTTGCGCGGTGGCGGACGCACGTTAACGTAAGGGGGGGGCATAATCTCTGAAAATGCCATGTTGGTGAGAGAAATTTATATAAGGCTCCCCCATTCTCTGCAAGTTTGAACCTACTGTAATGAAAAATTTGAAGAAACACAATGATAGAGAAAGTATATTCGAGAATTGGAGCTGACAGACGAAGCATTTTAGATTCTTTCAAAAGCTTTATACTTCAATAATGGGTTCCACATTAAGTTTCCATGCAAGAAATGAGAGACTATTAGTTTCAGATTATAATGTTTGAAGAAGAACAGTGTAGGAGAGAGGGATTGCGTGAGAAAGAAAGAGGTGAGAAAGAGAGATGTGAAATAAAGAGCGATTTTTTTTTTTTAAATAAAACACATAGAAGGACAAGACAGTAAATGAGAGGAGAGAGATCATGGGAACTTGAAACTAGAGTAAATGGAGAGAATGGGATAGCTAAGGCTTGAGTGACATTGTGTGTGTGTGTGTGTGTGTGTTTTAATGAAATTATTTAATTTAATGTATTTGTTTAATTTGTAAGTATGAGTTCATGATCATTTACTCCGTTGTTTATAGTTAGTTAAAAGGGGATAAAAATGATTTAGTGTATAAAGGTTTTATATTTTTAGAACTTTTAAATGAAAAATATAATTTTTAATAAAATTTTAAGGTACTTAATATAACATTTAAATATACTTTTTAAGTAATGATAATAATAATTAAAATATAAATATTGCCCCTATTGAGCTTAGGTCCTCCGTTCGCCACTGACCTGGCGAGGCACCCTCGGCTGATGCTGCTGCAGATTACTATTGTGATTTTTTCATCCATCACCTGTCTTCGTTTTGAGCCATGAAAACTAGATGAATTCTGTTTCACTTCTCTGAGCAATGAAAATAGTCAAAATATTTCCGATCCGAGTTTTTAGATTCTGTCATTATTGGATGTTATATTGTTGACTTAAAAATGGGTGGTGACTTGTGTGAAACGCAGGCATGTTCAGCTAACTCCCTGGTCCCAGCATTGCCCTTTTTAGAGAAAGATCTCATCATTTGTTCAGGCGCTGTGCTATGAATAGACATTTTTCCCCCGCCATCACACATTCTTGTCTTCTCTGTTCAGGGTGGATAACGGACATCCTCTTTTTTACGGATCATTTTACGAAGTTCAGAGACCATATTCTCCCAGACGCCGATATCTATAGGAAGTATTAGTATACATAGCGAACTATGATTTACCTTGATGCACATTGCATGAGGGATTAAAAAAAAAAAATTCCTTAAGACTATTTCGGGTCATGATCTTGGGCAAGTTGGACCAAGTGGTCTTTTAGGTTGTGGTCGTGAAGGGGGAAAAAAAATATATATATATATATATATAGAGAACTCCTTCGTCCTTCCAGAAACGGTCAATCGCGTTAACTAGTTTCAAAGCCCAAGATCAAGAGCCCAGCCCATTAAGATGAAATTTCAAAATGGGCTTGGCCCATAAGCCGACTAGCATTGCTAGGCAAAATTTCGATCAAAAATCCAAAAAAGGGAGTTTCCCGCACGGCGATCGGCTATCATCGTACATTGGCGCTGGCAAGTTTCCGAGTTGGAGTCACCATATTGTCTGACCTGAGAACCATTTCTTCCTTTCAACGCCGGCAGTACTTGCTAAAAGCATAACCGCACCGCTTGTGCTTCTCCAATTATACTCCGCCACCTCAGTACTGCGTCCCTCATGGACTCCCTCACGGGAGCTCCGTCGCCCACCTCTACTGCTCCGTCCCGGTCGTCGCCATTTCCCGGACGGGAAGACTGCTGGGGTGAGGACGCCACCTTCACTCTCATCGATGCTTGGGGCGAACATCACCTCGAGCTCAATCGAGGGAACCTCCGTCAGAAGCACTGGCAAGAGGTCGCCGACGCTGTTAACGCCAATCACGGCCACGTCAAGAAGGCGCGCCGAACTGACGTCCAGTGCAAGAACCGCATCGACACTCTGAAGAAGAAGTACAAGATCGAGAAGAACAAGGTCATCGATTTCGACGGGAACTACACTAGCCCTTGGCCCTTCTTCGCCCGCCTTGACGCTCTAATCGGCGATACCTTTCCAGTTAAGAGACTTCCTCCGGCGATTGACAGTGGCCGCCGTAGCTCCCCTCCCGCTAAGTCTCCGGCCTGGGTAATCTCGCATGTGCCGGTCGGCCCCCGATCCGCTACTCAAAAACGGCCGTCGTTACCGGCCACGGCACCGGTGAGCATGAAAGATTCATCTTTTCGCCGGAACTTCTCAGCTTTCGCAGCGGCAGCTGCAGCTGCGGCCGAAGCAGGGGATGCAGGTAGTGACGATTCGGATGAATCGAGGTCAAGTAGTGCCAGTGAAAGTAGGAAGAGAGGAAGAGAAAGAGAAAGAAAGAGGGAAAGCGATAGAGATTTAGAATTCGGATACAGAGAGCTGGCACAAGCAATAGAGAGGTTCGGGGAGATATACGAGCGAGTAGAGGCGGCGAAGCAAAGGCAAATGGTGGAGTTAGAGAAACAGAGGATGCAATTTGCTAAGGATTTGGAGTACCAACGGATGGAGCTTTTCATGGAAACGCAGGTCCAGCTTCAAAAAATCAAGCGCGCCAAGCGATCTTCTCAGGCTGGTGAGTCTTATCACTAGAGCCATCACTGCAAATGCTACAGCGCGCCTTTTTGCTTAGTTCTTCTAATTTCATGTTACTGTTATGTCAGCTTAGACCCCCTTAAATGTGGCTTCAATTTGATGCTTGAACTCTATACTAAACTGGTGTCTTGGGTTCGTGCTGTTGTTTGTGGTTTGCCGCGTGGGAAATAAGAATTCTTCAGTGACTTTAAGTAATGCGTATTGGTATAGGAAAGAAAGTGGGAACTTGATAGCAATATCATTTTGCTATAGGCGTTCATTTCGGAATTACTTAAGTTGTGATGGGGGTGTTTTAGTTATAGAGATATTAGATCAATTTGATATCATTTGGTTCCTAATTTTTCATCTAATTTCTTTCCTAATTTTCATCAAATTTCTGATGGAAAATGCATTTCTTGGGTATGTTAGCTCTGTGTTGGTGTTTGAGTCATCGCTTAGTTTGATGTAGTGAACAAACATAAATACTTAATACTATTTGGAAATCACTTGGCAGATTATCTCATATCTTTTGATCCTTTGTCATGTTAAATATTTTTCATTTTACATGTCTTTTGATATTTGCATAAATTTTTTTAATGTAAACTATTTTAGTTTAATCAAATATGTTGTCTAGTTCAATCAAGTTGACCCTTGTGTTGTGATGTGCTAAAAATTGGTTTCATGTCTCTCGTTCGTTCTCTAGTATTGATATAGATTGAGAGATTCAAGTAGCCTTCACTCACAATTCATAAGTACCTCTTACTTGGATCATGAGGGTCTGCTCCAGTTGTACTGATTGCTTCGCCCATCTTGTATGCTACCTTGAACTTAGATTTCCCCCGCTTTTTGGCTTCTGAAATGAATGAATTGTGGCATGCCAGCATGCCAAAATGTAGCTCTACATTCTACTGTATGGGTCATACTTGACTAACCATTGGCTAGGAAACGTTCAAACTGTTCTTTACTTAGATCTTATTCAAGAAACAAGATCTTTGTTATATTGTGCTCCAATCTACCCTCCTGTAATTTAGAATGAAGATTTTATTTTTTGACATATAGTAATCTGGTGGGCACTGGGCAGTAAGCTTATAGTTTGGTGTTACTTCTTGGTTGAAGGCCATGATTTTACCAAAATTGTCCAATTTTAGTGACATGGAATCAGATGGTTGCTAATTTAGTGCCACAAGTGATTGAATACAAAGTCAGCCAAATGTAAATTCGTCAATATCTATTGCTAAAAATGGGTCATTCCATAAACACAAACATGTTTTAATGGTTATATATATTACACATAGAATATACACCATCTCCTCATGAAGAAAATGAGTTTTTAGGGATAAAAATGCACAATTTAGTATGTTAATAGCATATTTTTTAACGGGGCACAACGGCACATGGTGGAGCAGTGTCTTGTATGCAACACTTTGGTGTTTAAGTATTGATATGGCACACTTTTGCATTTACAACTTGGACCATTTTTGTTGGTGCATCTTGTAATAGGACACCGGCACATCAGTAAAGGCAGAAGCTAGTTCATGTCTCTTATGCTTAATATTTCTCCTCTTTCACTCTCCTTTTCATTCTCATCTCTTCTTCTTGGTTCTTTCCAATCCTAGTTGGATTTGATGATCATTATTCTTGCTCTAGCTCACAAGCACTCTACTACATACTAGATTATTTCTAAACTTTGCTTTCTAACCTTTTGTCAGTAGCTTAAGATTAGATATTTGGCTCTCCTTCACCGTTCATGATTAGACAAGTTAAACAATGTTGCAGTCGCATTAGATTTCTCCGGTGTGTTCTACATTTTGACACACCCCTAAAAAAATTGTGTAATTTTTTGTCTCATGTGCACTTGTCTCAAAGTTTGAGTGCCCATGCGTATTGATGTTTTCATATGCACGTTGTCTATAAAATGATTCAACTTGTAGTCGGTGCTAAAAATGAATTGTTCCTTAGTTTCATGTAATTTTCATTTTCTGTTAAGGACTTGGTGATAAATGCAAATTAGGAGCACGCACACTGTTTCTATCTATTTATTACTCATGCATGTCTACGTCCTTCCCATTGTTACTTTAAACACTTTTGAACGATAGTTAAGTCCTTGTTTGTTTGTACTAATTCCTAAACTTCCATCCTTAAGCCATAAATAGAAGGTAGGTAGGACCTTTAAAATTATACACAATATATGCCCATGTTTGTGAGATATCAAATATTGAATCAGAGAGATGGCACTTCTTTATTGATTTTTTGCCCCCAAAAAGTTATTATCAAAATACCTTAAATCAAGTAAGTTCTTAAGAATACGCCAGTAACCTTGAGTATGTACCCTAATTTCTCTGTGGACTGAACATTTGGAATTGATTGCATTATTATGAGTGTTCTTGTCTTTGCATTATTATCATACAATTATGAGCGATAGGAGATTTAACTTACTTTTATTCATCTAATTTTTTTGTTTTGATTTTGCTCTTAACAGACAGTTGCTCATAATAAGCGGCGATGGAGAATCCTGCAGTGGGGAAATACATAGAATTTAGCTTTGGATATGAAAAATATAGGTCCTCTTTTTTCGGATGAAAGGAATCTAGTCTAGGAAATGTATTTTTGGGTCAAGTTTGGATGTATCTATTTACATGGCACTTACCCTTGTGAATTAAAGTTAGTGTCTTTTATTACTGGTTGAGAATTAGCGGAAGGTATAGCGAACTAGAAGGCTGTCAAGGCCTGCTCAAATGGAAATCTTATTTCTTAAATTCATATCAATTTTCAATCCTATGTTCATTGCTTTATTTTCTACATTATTACGATATAATAGTGCTGTTTTGTTTTTTTTTTATGTCTTAGTTTTCCTTGGTAATTTTTTTTTTAACCCTGTTTGTTATTTTGTTGAACTCAACAAGTCTTGTGTGGCCTAACAATTGCCTAATCAATTGCCCATTTTTTTCACCGGAAAAAAGGGCCAAACTTGGACTCAAGCAAATTTAATCTAATTTAATCTCGTAGCAGCCCAATCGGAGCCCATCATTCTCTGGGGTTTGTTAGTGACTTTGTCATTCTCTTGGGTGTTTGCTTAGAGCCTAGCCTTTGAAAATGGGTGGGTTTAGATTGGGCTGACCCAATATATAGCTTGTTGTACAGGAGAAATGACAATAAATCTCTTCAAATTATATAAATAATAATTTAATTTTTTAAAATATTATAATATGAATAAAATTTTTAAGATCTTTTTTGTCATTAAAAAATTAATATAAATAATTAAATTATTTTTAGTTTAAATATCAATTATCATTTATAAGATTTGTTTTAAAATTTATAACTTTTCTTTGTGAAATTGTAAGAATTTAACATTAATTTGTAAGTTTGTATTTGAAATCATGATATTCCTTAAGTATTGTAAACATTAATTATCATTCATAAATTTTGTTTTAAGATTTATAACTTTTTTTTACAACAACAACAACAACAACAAGCCTTTATCCCATTAGGTGGGGTCGGCTACATGGATTGCAAGACGCCATTGTGCTCTATCATTTATTAAACTTTTAGGAATATTATTAATTAAGAGATCGCGTTCAACAACTTCCAAGAGTGTTCTCTTAGGCCTTCCTCTACCTCTCTTAATCGGACTCAAAGTTATATGTTCCACTCTTCTCACTGGTGCCTCCCTTGGTCTTCTTTGTACATGCCCAAACCATCTCAACCGATTTTCTACCATTTTTTCCTCAATAGGTGCCACCCTCACTTTTTCGCGTACGTACTCATTTCGAATTTTATCTTTACGTGTATGTCCGCACATCCATCGTAACATTCTCATCTCTGCTACTCCAACTTTATGCTCTTGCTGTCCCGTTAGAGCCCAGCATTCACTACTATATAACATTGCCGGTCTGATAGCAGTGCGATAAACTTTCCTTTAAGTTTATTAGGCACCTTACGGTCACAAATAACTCCTTTAGCTTTTCTCCAATTAAACCACCCAGCTTGAATTCTATGTGAAATATTTCCACTGATTTCGCCATCATTTTGAATAATGGCTCCCAAATATCTAAACTTTTCCACTTGAGGTATAATTTGATCTCCCAATTTCACTTCCAAATTATTGTCGAATATTCCTTTACCAAATTTACAATATAAATATTCCGTCTTACTTCTACTCAGACGAAAACCTTTCGACTCCAATGTCGTCCTCCATAATTCAAATTTACAATTAACCTCTTCTCTTGTCTCCTAAATCATAAAAATCAAATATCAATTTGCAAGTTCGCATTTAAAATCGTTAATTAAAGGCAACTTAATTATTTATATTAATTTTTTAATGATAGAAAAGTCTCTAAAAATTTTAAAAAAATTATGATATTTTGAGAGATTAAACTATCATTTATATAATTTAAAAAAATTATTATCATTTTTCCTGTCTTATATATTTAATATATTTTTATTTAATCAAATAAAGTAAAATGATTTTAATATATTAATAATATTAATAACAAAAATTTATTATAGTAAAAATAATTTATAAAAAATTATGTAAGTATTGATTTAATTAGAAATAAATATCAAAGTATATAAATTTTATCTTATACATATACACTCCTTCCGTCCTAATCTGCATGGCATTTTTTTTTGGAAAAATTATAATTACTGGTGAAATTTATTAAATATGATTTATAATTTTATAAACTTAGAAAAAATACTTTTCATTAGTAAGGGAGAGAAGAAAATCTATTTAAGAAGTCAAATAATGAGAGATAATAGTAAAAATAAATATCACCCGTAAAATCTTTTTTTAAGCGTTTTATATTTCGGATGAGATGAGACTTGATCAACCATAATTGAGGAAGCTGCCATTCAATTATTAATATAATGAACCTATTACCTAATTTATTTTAATCTTTTTATAAAATATAAAATCTATATAAAGACCGCAGTTTAGTTTTGTTCAATAAAATGACAACTGATATTTTGATCGGTGCTGTTTCGGATGTGTCTATATTTCGTTTTGTGCTGCACAAAGTCTGTCTGGTACAACTTTTTGTCCAAAAATGCAAGCTCGTTTAAGGTAATGGTTAATCTTGTGCCTCAAATGCTTGTAGTGTTTGTTATTAGGCCTCAGCGCCGTTTAGGTGAACGAATGTTATTTGAACTTGAAGGGGGGGGTAGGGGGAAGAAGAAACTAAATTCTGATTGTTTGTCGGGTGTTTTATTGTTTATTTTTAATAAAAGGCTATTCAATAATCTGCTAATAGGTACTATATATGAAAAATGAATATAAATATTTTTAATAGATATAAACTTCTCAAGAATTTTAAGTTAGATATAATAAAATAAGGAAAGGAAAATGGGTTATATACGTGATTAGAAACTCAAGATAATACTCATTCCGTCCCAAATTATAAGGCACTTTTAAATAAAATCTCACATATCGATAAATCTTATTAAATATACCTAAGAACTTTATCTTTTCAAAATAAAAATATAAACTTTTAAAAATACTTACCATTTAATATATTAAAAAGAGAAAAAAAAAAAATTAATTATGAAAAGAAGAAGGATAATATTAAAATTGGCATATCTAATGAAATATTAATCTATCCAAAATTTTTTATATTTTGAAATAAAAAAATTCCTTTAAAAACGTCTAATAGTTTATAATAGAGGAAGTGATTAACAACATCGTAGCAGAGTACGTAGGGACACATGTATGAGTTGAGAATAATTAGACCGCGCAAAACCGTGATTCATGGGAAATGCAAATTCGCCATGCATGGAAAAACCATGAGTTTTCCTTTCAAATAATTAGTTAAAGGGGCTGAAACATTCATAAATCTTTGATGTCTTGGAGAAATTATATATTACTCATACGATCAAAGTCAGCGATATATAATTTTGAATCAATAACAATCATGCTAGCTATTCAAAATTCTCAATATCAAAACAGTTACGTTTGTTTAGACTCCATATATAGAGTTATGTACATAGGGAAACATTATAGTTCATTATAAGTCATTTCTTCTGCTCACTCATGACCGATTCATTAGCATGAAAATCTATATAGCTCAGCGATATACATTAAAGAATCAAATTAAGAGATGCCCTCAATTAGCTCACATTAATAGCACACAAAATGAGCTCTCAAGTTTATTTGACTTCACAATAGAGGAGGTCAAAGCAGAAGTCGAAAGACCTAGAATGAATGGAACAATATTGCCAAACATATCTCTGCTTCCATGACAATAATCTAGGTAATAAACTTCACATATAGCTAAAGGGATAAACTCTTGAGGGAGAAAAGAATGTAATTTAATTTCTTCTTAGATCATCATTCATAACTGGTAGGTTTTCTCACTAATCAATCCAAATCATATAGTCAAGTGTTCTAATTGTGCATGTACAAACCTAATTAGTGAAAAAGCTAAGGGTCTACTTCCCTTTTCTTTATATAGTCGATGAGAAGACACCAGACTCTGAAAATTATCATCCACTATTCTTAATTATATTTTGGGATTAACTCTCTATATCCAGTATTTCGAAAATCCAAAGTAAAGTCACCACTCATCACAAATACCATCCGGAGCTTCATCAGAGTCTAAATTTATTTACTCAATAGTTCTAGAGACACTCCTTTAAATGAACTTTATACATTTGAAAGATATCAGATTTATGTCAGTAAAAGAGAGATGGGCCTCTTCTCATGACAGTACACTCGCACGCACCCACAGTAATTGAAGAAATAATACATGTTACATTTTAATGGAACAGATCGGTGGGAACAGTTGCATATATATAGATAGATAAATAAAGTTTAAATTTTACAAGTTACAAACTGACAGTTGATTGAGATATATGTTTTGCAACGGCAGGCAGCTACAAATTCCCAAGTAAACAACAGAAAATTTTAACATTGTGCATACCATGGATGTTTATATCAGATACATAAAACCAAACCTCTCACATATAGATTGTGCATCACTGAATTGTTATTAAGAACCCCCTCCAATGTGATTGTACGCTACAATTCTCTGGACATATTAAATCAACTAATCATCATTAGTTTGACCAATAAATGACTAAATACTAATAAGAAGTATCTGTTTCAATTAGTTGTCCGTCAAATCCTTTTTAATTAAGAAATAACACAAGGGTTGAGAACTAGCATGCATGTCTGTGTAACTTAAAGACGCGAAAAAAGAAAGAAACAGAAAAAATAAATAAATAAAGAAACAAAACTAAAACAACAAAAGAGGGAACATTAACATGTGTAGAGATTCCTAAATGACAGTGACCAAAAATGACATATTCTATGCACTGTCAAAGTTTGAAGCCTAAAGTTTTTGTTGTTATTGCAGATTTTTGCACCATAATAAAAATCCTGATGATGTGCGTGCCATGTGTGGACCAACTATTTAGTCATGTGTTTAAAACGTGGTACAATACATACCTAGAATGTTTTAGTACTCCTATAAAGGGAAATAGATCGATTTCTCTACTTGGGGAGGAGATTTACTTAACTCACCGTGATATTAAGAAGAAAAGGAAGAACAAGAAAACCCTAAACAGCTCCAAGCCGATATTAATTTCCCAGATCTAAACTGTATAAACTATGCACGCTCTAGCAAGCAAGGCTAAGCAGAAAGACGTACAAAAAGTTAATTGTAGACAGGCTAATTATAAATTAATTGTACACATATATTTCACAAACGAAAAAAATGATCGCACAGCCCAATTATAAATTAATCATTTAACATTCTCAAAGAATCAAAGGTGGGGTAAGTCGTCACCGTACACAATTTTTAGAAATGCATATTTTCTTCAAGTACGTAAAGAGATTTTCTCCTATAATAAAAAAATTTAATATTACTTGTGAGAACCTTTTTGGTTATCACATCATCAAGCCAAGCATATTTCTCCCAAACGAACTTATTTATACTTGACATTGATAAGATCAACATCCAATAGCATCTTGACCAGGAGAATAAAACTGTTAAAAAAACTGTCCCACAGAATCAGATTGAGACGACATGAAAATCTAGATGAGGTACGATAAAAGAGCGCATCAAATGGTGAACCTATAAATATATACATATATATATATATATATATATATCAAATCATCCCTTGCATGGATTTTCACTAATATATAGGAATATATAATTGGGTACATGATAGAGGTGGTGAGACAGTGTTAAGGTTGACAAAACATTTTAATATTGAATTAGCATCAGGCTTCTCCAAGGTATCAGTAATAATCCGAAAGATTCTTCTCAATCATGACTTGATATAGTATAAAATTGTAAAGTTTTGAAAAAAGCCTTACAAAAAGGATGCATTTTCAACGTTTTTACATGTCGGAAAGATGATTTTACTTAGATTCTAAAGGCTAAAACCTTAATATATCATGTGAATTCAATCATTCGTTCATTTGATGCTCAGTCACAAAAGGAAGTGTATGACATCTCATCACTTATAAAACCATCTTCATGTGACAGGCAAAATCCGCGGGATCCAAAGTTAAATTAGGGCAATTCAAATAACAGACAATTAACTGATGAGGAGCCTACAGTTTTTTTTTTTTTCTTGTCATAATTTGTGTGCGCGTTTGAGATTTTTTTTTTTTAACCAACAAGTGTTTGAAATCATGTTGATAGAATATAATAACATCGAACAATCTATTTAGCCATGCTCACCTAATGAAGTGACACAAGGCTCTGATAACATATGTAACCTATGCATGGATATACATAATATATTTGGTATTGTAAACACATATATAGAAGGTGCATGAAGGAATACTATGACTAGCTTCCTACGTTTGGGAGCACACAATTCCTGTTCGATGATTAAAAGTAAATCCAAGCGCAAACACGAGTTTTAAGTCAATTGTAGTACTATGTAACAAGTGATCAATCATTGCAAGTTTTAATTAACTTCCATTATTTCTTAGTTTTATATTGACGTTATGGCTATTTATATATATATATATATATATTGTGTGTATACAAAAAATATAATTAAAAAAAGCATCCCAAAAAACATAGCTTTAATTGCAGTGAACAAAATCACCTAACATCCGCTAATACTTCACCATTATATGCATGTAATTAATTAATTAATTCTTAGGTCTTGACATAAGGAATAAAATTTGACGCTATTGACTCAATAATCCAAGTAAGCAGAGCGTGATGAGTGAGAATGGTCAGGTTAGAGAAAGTGTGTGTGTGTGTGTGTTGAATTCAACTAATTACCATATTAGTAGAAACGTCTTTAACATCAAGTGGACAGTCCTAGAGCTGGATTCTTCATTTCTCTTGTTGGAGTTATATATATATATATATATATATATGTAGATGTTAACGTTTAACATCCAAAAGTTATACTAGCTAGCTAACCGTATTATTAACCACCTGACATGCATGTATGCTTCACGACCATTACAATGGGTGACACGAGGAATATATGGCACTAGAGAAATTAATCAGGACAATGCATATATAAGCTATAGCGACTGAAGATCAATGATGACAATCCAAGCAATTAGGCAGAGTATATATATAAGACAAGAACGGCCAATAAAGATGAAATTAGTGAAAGTAAAGTATGAAATCAATTACCATTATAGTTGAATAAGCAAAGCGTTGATCAAGAGAAGTGGATGGTGCTACTGGTAGAGCTTGATTCTTCATTCCCCTTACTGGCGGTCTTCTTCTTCTTCTTGTAAGGGATGCCTCGAGCCTTGGCCTGGCACTCTCTAACCTCACGGAGATACACTCTTATGGCACCGCTAGCAAAAGGGTTAGTCTCAGGGGACCCACCGTTTTCCTCGTAGGCGGCCCTCAGCCTTCCGATGAGGGCATCCAGGCTGCCCCAAGCTTGTCTCAGAGGGCACGTGCACGGCGCCGGAGGCTCTGGCTGGCCGTAGAACATGCACCCTTCTACGTGAACCTTGGTCTTCCCGAACTGATCCAGATACCTCAGAAACTCCAGAACGTGCCCGCAATTGCACTGTGATAGAGCCACTGGTGGCCTCTGGTTCTTCAAGTACTGCCCAAACGTGTTCCAATCTCTCCTCTTCTGCGACTCATACCGGCTCAGCGCCGGCGTTGCTCCGGAGCTCGACGATCCCTCGGACATGGCGGTTTCTGGATCAGGTTGATCGGCTTGATTGATTGTTTGTTTTTTTTTTCTTCCTTGAAATGAATGTGGGGGGGTGAGAAGTTATGTAATTGAGGTGAAAGGAATAGGAGATGTGAGCGAAGAAGAAGATGGAGTTTAATTTCACGACGTCATTGGGCTGCTCATACATGAGTAGACATTTTATGGGCCATATTGCTTTGCTTTTTCCCCCCTCTCTTTTCATATCTCTTTCTTCAGTACTGTTTCTTCATTTTTTTTTAAACTCTTTTTTCTTTGGTGGCAATAAAGTTAAGTTTCTATCATATGTATAATCATGTATATGCACAATTATTGTTTGCCCCTTGTACACATACATGTCTTCTTGCCTTGTTATTGAAGCTATCTAATTTAAAATTATGGTTCCATATGGATGGCTTTCTCAGCCACCATCATCTCTGTTTGCTATTCTACTGGAGGATCTCAAGATTCTAGCTTCTGGTTTGGCTGATAGATCTGGCATTGGCTAACGTTTGTTTGTTTTGCAGGTGTTGTTCTAGTTTTTTTTTTGTTTCCCTTTGGGTTTTTCAGTTGTATCCTAGGCGTTATTTTCTGCTTTCCTTAGTCTATCAGTGAGTGTAATCTCTTTTTTTGTTATTAATAAAATGTCCTGTGTCTTGCTTTAAAAAAAAAAAAAAACCATTATTGGCCGAACCAGGATCAGTCCCTAAATCATTTGATTCCAATAGGCACTATAGCTAGCTAGATGCTAAACATGCTCTGCACAATTAATAAAGAAGTGCATATTATATTATATGCACGCGCGGTACGCTCCAAGTTTATTATATATCTAGAGGGATTAGCCTTAGAAGCTGATGGTTTATTTTAAAATTGAGTTCAAACAGAACTTCTATATCCTATGGGTTGAACTGTGATGGTTTAATGAGATTAGAGTAATTAGGTACAAATGTGATTAATGAGATCGGACGTATGTTTAGTAAGTAGCAATGCATTAAATAAATAAAAAAAATTATATATAAGTCTCGTGAAATAAACTTATTTTTAAATAAGTCTCATAAAATTTAAAAATTATAGTCAAATACTTTGAGACTTAAGTGAATTAAAATTAAAGTGTAAAGATAAAAATATATTACATCAATCAAATAATTTATAGCTATCTTATCAATAATTTATAATTATCATTTTAATATTTTACAATTGTAATTTTGCACATCTAATATTTAAATCTATCATGCATTACTGATGAAATTTAGCACTAATTATTTACAACTAATTCATCACTAGTTATTTAAAATTATCACTTCAACATTTTACAATTATAACTTCATATATTTAATAATTAAATTAATCATACATTATTAATAAAGTTTAACATTAATTGTTGACAAAACTATCTTATTAATAAGTTACAACTATCATTTCAATATTTTAAAACCGTAATTTTTAATAAGTGTATTATTATTTTATACCCTAATTTTCAATTATATTCAAATTTTATGATTTTTAAATTTTATGAAATTTATTTATAAATAAATTTTTTTCATGCAGCTTGTATGTAATTTTCTCAATAAATAAACAAGGCGTCTGATTTTAATAGTATCGGAAGGAAAAACTCAGTTTTAGACCAAGACGAGAGACAATTAGGACGGTGAACAAGTAAGCTAGATTTATTTATTCACTCATTGTTAGTGATATTCTGTAACTGTTGAATTGGAACTATTGTTCTGTCAAGGCCACCAAGAAGTCAAAAGCCAGTTCTGAGGGCGATAATAATAACGAGAGAGATCAGATCTGGCAAGAAGCTTTTTTTTTTTTTTTTAATATAAAGACACGAAAAATTTGGGTAAGGTTGAACAAAATTAAATCATGTCAGATTTATAAAGAATTTGCATCCTGGGGGATATCACCATAAATAATAACATCTGACAAGAAGCTTTGATTCAAATATATGACCTCGTGAAGTGCCCCCAGTCCAAGGCAGATAGGCAAATAATCAAGAGAATCTCACTGTTTATACTTGACTCGTTGATTGAAGTGAAAATACATATAAATGTGAAAGAAATCGACTGCTGAGTTGCTGACATTGTTGAGGTCGCTATTATGGATGTCTTCGTCAAGTTGAGACTGAGAGTACCAGTGGAATGTGAGTACTGTCTTCAATTTTATTTATAAATTATTTCTATCAATTTTATTAATATTAATATAATAAAAATATAAAAAATAAAATTAAATAAAATTTTAAATATGACTTTTAAATAAAAAATAAATTAATTATATAATTTTGTTAAAAAATAATTTAAAAATTTTAATTTGATATAAAATATTTTTATTAATTAATATAATTTATAAAGTGAATGATTTATGATTTTAAAAAGTAATTAATATTCCGGACCGGTGAACTAGTATATGCAGAAGCGATCTCAAAATAATTAAATATACACGCACATCTCTGGTACGAACACAAATAAACTTTTTTCCAGAAACAGCGTATATACCAGGTTTTTGTACCTCTTTTTCTGCTGCTCTGCATGCATGCCATTAAATAGTAAATACTTTTACCGTACGGTACTTTTTTGACCGGCCTGTTGAACCTTTTTCCCCATCTTTTTCCAAACTAATTAAGTTTTAATTTCAGTAGCTATTAATTCTCTCTGTATATTGCTGATTCGCTGGGTCTTTAATTATCTATTTTTAATTGTGAGTCAGAAAATTTTATTTAATATTTATCGATAATTAGCTGACTATGTATCAATTCATATGTGGAATAAAAATTCTAATTAGTCATCTTAGTTATAATTAGGTGAAATGTGTGGGACCTATTAGCTAGCTATAGTTTTGAAAGGAAGATACCCTTGGGCCTAAAAGGGAAGCTTGCTCGTTTTTCAAAAAGTATTTTCGAGGAAATGAAATGTTTGAGCAAGCTTGTATGTGAAAGCACGTACTTACGTCAAAATGGTAATAGAAGCAATTCTTTTTCTTAAATAGAAAGTAGGAACAAACAATTGTTTTTTTTTTCTTTTAAGATAAAAAATACACCCTTACGAACAATCATCACCCAATCTCTCTACCGACTCGAATCATTTTCATTTATATGCCCATGTTAGATTATATTTTTGAAATTGATAATATTTTCAAAAGATATTAA
>NW_026557517.1:0-19482 GCF_029017545.1 Prosopis cineraria | reverse complement strand
GGGCTTTTTTGTGCCATGCACCACGGTAAGGTGTCGACGCACTGCGGTGCACGTACAAAATCTGTACTTATCAAACACGAAAAATAGATCAAAAACAAAAGAAAAAAAGAGAGATAACGAGGAGAGTGATGGAGGAGAGCTTATGGTCTGTTAGGGCACAATCCCTAGACTACTTTGAGGGCATTTGAAGCTTGAATCACTATTAGGTAAGTTATACATTCCCTCTTCTCCCTCTTTTTTGCAAAAATCTGAACATTTAGGGTAATGGGGGCTTTATTTTAGTTTCCTTAGGTTTAGACCGAACCCATTAGTTTATTTAAGATCTTGGAGAGTTAAATCAAGCTTCTAACCTTAAGTTTATGAGCTTTGTGGTGATTGAAAATTTTTTGTAAGGGTTTGGACGAACCCTAGGTATAATTGAGGATTTTAAGATAATGTGGGACATTGATTAGCGAATTGGTATGTTGAAATGTTTAATAGGATGGTTAGAGTGTGTGAAAATGGTTGGTGTTATTAGAAAGGAATTTGAGTATTTTAGACGCTTAGAACTAGAGAATTATCTAGGGTGATAATTGACGATTATTACTTATTGGTATAGATTGAGCTTTTCTCGGACTATATCGCGTGTATAGAACGTATGGAGCTAACATTGAGCCACGGTAACCCTTTTTGTGTGATAAAGGGTTGAGGTAACCATATAGTTTATATTTTTATAACTATATATAACTATGTAGAAGTAATTACTAATGATTAAATTATGGTTATTGAAGAGTTTTGTGCATAATTTGCCATTATAAATGATTTTAGCATGAAAAGTTGATTGTAAATGGTTATTATTTTAATTGAAAGGTATAAAAACTATGTATATAAGTTTGTGATGTGCGGTGGAATGTTGTGAAAAATAGTGAAAATTGTGGAGGAGCAATCATAAGGGGTGGGAGTTCACCCGAGATATGTGGGAATATGTGTGTGTGGAGATATGTGAGTGAAAAATCCATATAGTCGGGCTGACACCATGGGACATCTGATGCAGCATTATATGGGATTGTTACCATGGGACATCTGAGCAGTCTGGGCAACTCCCTAGTACCCGTTAAGGTGCGATTAGGAGTCAATGATGTATCCATCACAAGTGTGTAAAGTGGAAAAAACCATAGTCCATAAGTAAGTTAGATTACCTTTAGCCGGGTATTTCTACCATCGAAAGTATGCTCGGGTCAACAAGTGGTTGATCTAGGAGAGCCTATGGTTTCATGTTGGGAAGAATGGAGGTTCGATGGTTAGATGATCATGCTAGTGTAAAACTATATGTTTTATTGAAAACAAATACAACACTTATCCCATAATTATGGTTTGCTTGTTATTATTATGTTTTTCTACTTTTTCATGGTTATTTATAGTGATAAACATTTGATAAACTATGTTAGTTACTGAAATGTTTCTCTTATCCCGTGGTTATATTTTATAGGTGAGGGTTCTGATAGGGGTAAGGGAAAAGAAGGGCATTTAAAGAGTGAAGAGTATTATTGTATAGCTCTTCCCTTCTCTTTTCAGTTTGTAACAAATATTGTCACTAAATATTGCCAACTTAAGAATATGACATTATTTGGATATCACTTGTATGAATTTGTGATAAGTATGTGTAACTTGGTCCAAAATTGATGTTGTGGATTAAGTGCGTGCTTGGCCAAGTTGCTTACATGTGCTATGTCAAGTGTTTGAGTACCAAAATGACCAATTGATTTGTGTGTTAAATTTTATCCACCCCATTATGTTATTGTCCAATGGGGGTTTGGTTGGTCATTTTAAGTGTGATTGCTTAATTGTGTGATATGAATGAACTGTTATATGGTGTGTGGTCCATTTGAGATAGTCAAGGTTGTCTTTGGGGCTAATGGCATTGTATATTGTGGGTGGACATCATAGTATGTGTTTTGTTGAGAAACAAACTATTTTGGGTTTAGGTGTCCTTTTAATAGATAATTGTTTGAGTGTGAAACCAGTGCCATTAGCTAGAGGGTTTAAGAGCTTCGTGTAGACACTTGAACTGCTCAAATCAGATATCGGATGGCAAAATAGTGCTCTTCGAAAGTTTGGAGAAAAGTCATGATAGCAATCTGTTGTCATGACAACAGGTGCGCACTGCGGCACAAGAGCCTATGAGGGATTCATCCCTCTATGCCATCTACCACGGTGAACGGACCAGATAAGGGGAAAATGACTTATTTAGTCTATTTCGAAGTGAATTGATTTCTATGCTTCCGTATTTTCCCTTAATTAATTTTTAACCATGGTTTGAGCTCAAATAATATTTAAAAAAGGGTTTTCTTAGGATCTCAATGTTTTAACTATTTATCTTTAACCCTTAAGTTATGGTAATTCTTTAGAGGATTTTATTTAATCTTAGTTATCAAAATGATGCATATGTGTTGTCCTGGTAATGTCAAGGCAGACATTACAATGAACAACCTCATACTCCTATCTTTCTTCTTTACAAACAACACAGGCGATCCCTATAGTGATACACTCGACCGGATGAATCCCTTCTCTAGTAGCTCTTCTAATTGTTTTTCAATTCTCCCAGTTCTGTAGGAGCCATATGATATAGAGCTTTAGAGATTGGCTTGGTATTGGGTACTAATCAATTGAGAATTCGATCTCTCTTTTTTATGGCAATCTTGACATTCGGTCATCAAACACCTTTGGGAACTCATTCACTACACCAATTTTGTCAATTCCCCTGTTATACACTTCATGTGTAGAACAGTAGATCATAAAAGCCTAATACCCTTCTTTCACTGACTTCTCTACTTGTAGGGCTATCAAGAACTTGGGAGTCCACAATCTATTACTGATAGTAACTTGATAGGTTTAGGGTTAACAGCTGTCGTGTGTAAACTAGTAAGGAATTGTCTTTCTGTTACAGTCAAGTGTCACACCATTGGCAAACAAACCAATCTATCCCTACTATCACATTAATGCCACTCAAAGGTAAGCAGATTAAGTTAATAACAGTGACTCTATCACCAAACTTCAAGTCTAGTTTCAAACAAGCCCAACTGGTCCTCACAAATATACCAGTTGGTGTAGACATATTCATGGAAAATGGCATTTCAAGCACATACAATTTTAGTCTCTTGGCGCACTCATCAAATATAAAAGAGTGTGTGGTACTAAAATTAAACAAAGCATATATCTGGTGACTACATCATGAGATTGTACCTCTAATCAGCTTTGGTGAAGCCTCAACCTCTTCTCTAGTCATGATAAAGACTCATGTTGGGGCAGCAGATCTCTGATCAGGAGCAGGTATGTTCTCTAGGCAAAAACTTGGCTATGTGTCCCATCTTGTTACATTTGAAGCGAACTCAACTGCCCTTGGTGATATTTCTCGCATCTATTGCACTGCGGAGCTTTAGCTAGCATCATAGCAGATGGAGCCAAAGATCCCTATTGGGACGTTTGATTTCTGACCCAGCCCATACTCCTCGGGCCATTTCTCCTCTGGTTGGGTCCCCTCGTTTAGGACCCCTTCTAGAAGATCTTCTTCTTGCTTTCTCCAATACTGTACCTCCCAGACATACTCAGGTTAAAACACGATTTCTTACTCACTCCGCCTATAGGGCCTGTGTAGGAAGAGAATCCCCCTTGACCATCTCTCTTCCTCTCTTCTACCACTCTACTCCTTCGACTATAGCTTGAATTGTTGCATATAAACTCAAAGGAAGTAATAATTAAAGGCAGCTAACTATTGGCTAAATTCAGGTCTTGTCTTATCAAGAAATTGCTCGGCCTTCCAATACTCATCATCATGATGACTCAGATAAGTGGAGTACTTCAATAGCTCATTTAACTTTACTATTAAACTCCTCCTCATTCATTTCCCTGCTAGAGTCTGTGAAATTCTACCTCTTTCTCTGCTCGAAATGAGGCTGGGAAGTAGTGGGTGAAGAATCGCCTCTTAAACTCTATCCAAGTCAGCTGTGAGCCATCCACTGGCCTCACACTTTCCCACCATTGCTTTGCTACGTCTTCAAGCATGAATGTGGCTAAAAGAATCCTCTGCTCAATCATATAGGTCATGATTGAGAAGATGGTCTCAAGTCTGTCGATCCACTTCTCAACTGTTCCATCCTCTATAGAACCCTCAAAGGAAGGAGGATTCAACCTCATGAATCACTTCAAAGCCATATCAATAAAGCCTTCTGACTCACTCATCCTAGGCCGCACTAGTCATACCGCCTCTCAAGAATACTTTCCTTATAATATTCCTCATCTCTATATCCATGCACCTCAGCATGCACATCATTTTGGGCTTCCTCTTAGTCAACCCTAACTTTTTCAACTGTCCTGCTACTCTCCCCAGGTCTTCTTCTAAGGATCTCATCATACTAATCCATTCTCTTTTAGATGTCCATCATTATATGCCTTAGTTTATGTAGGGCATTATCTTTGTTACCCTGTTAAAGTCTTGGTTGTTGCTCTTAGTTTACTAGTTCTTATTCTAATCTTTGCATATTTTATGGTGCATTTTCTACATTTGTGGCTTTTGTTTGCACCATATTCTCCCCTCCTAAGGATGGAAGCAATCCCAAAAAGGAAAAAGGGAGTTAGCACTAGCTCGGTGAGGGAAATAAAAAGTGTAATAAGATATTGCCAATTCTCTATATGTAATGCACAACAAATTTGAACTACTCAT
This sequence comes from Prosopis cineraria, assembly GCF_029017545.1. NCBI lineage: Eukaryota > Viridiplantae > Streptophyta > Magnoliopsida > Fabales > Fabaceae > Prosopis > Prosopis cineraria. The sequence goes on along the minus strand of NW_026557517.1, from coordinate 14,783 downwards.
TCACACAAACCATAAACCAGCTCTCGGAACCAGAGAAATTGACACCAAGTTGAAACATTCTCACTCCACTAAACACAGTTAACAAATAAAATTCATGGTAATCAAGAGATTAGCTTAAAGAGTTATTACCAAGGTTTAATCCAAAAGCGAGGGATCCTAAGTTTTCTAAATAGAAATGAGTTAAAATTGATCAAAATCTTTCATATTAAAAATAAGTTACAAAAGCATGGGATACCTCAGAGGAGTGAAAGAAGTTGAAAAACAAAAACATGTACTGTGATACAAGGCAATACACCGCAGCTTGTGCACGCGGCACCGTGACATGTTGCTCTCTGTGCTATAGGCCATGGCTCAGGCGCGATGCACCACTGTGTGTTGCATGAAATTTCTACTGATTTTGTTGTCATTTGACAGTAAAATCGAGGAAATTTTGACTCGCCCCGATTCGCCGTCTGATGTCCAAATAATATGATCTAGGTGCCTACGAAAAGCTCTTTACATGAACTAGCTAATGGAATGGGTTTCACTTCCAAAATAAGTCACACTAGGAAGTTGGACACCAAAACACACTTTAACTACTTTTCAACACTTCTACACAAAATAGGTGTCCATAACCCTCAACAAGTACAAAAAAATTTTTCTAATACCTAGACCATGTTCAAACCTGGGACCTGGGACTACCAATACAACATGTCACAAGCACCAAAAACATTAGTATAACCAAATTCACTCCTCAACCCCACTTTATCAAAAACAAAGGGGGAGGTAATTTGTCATTACATTTTGCCCTAATCATTCACAACATGTTCAAAACATTATCTCTATATTTATACTAGTATTTTGGCCTTACAACATATATATATCAACATACACAAAGACCAAGGGCTCAAAATACAATTCTAACATTTCCAATAATAAAGTAATGCAAGTGAAATGACATGCATTCTAGAATTGGCAAATCATATACTATTACACAATTAAATCTAAACTAGAGGCATACAGTAGGAATATACTAATTCCCTACCTCTTTAGTCTTCTCCCTCACAACTCTAGAGTTAGAGCTTGAAAAAAATGTTAAAGGAGAGGTGTGAGTCTAGCCACTCAGTAACTAAGGTTAAACCTACCCTATGCAGTTATATATCAATTATAAACCAAATACATGTACAAGAAAATCAAATATGTAGAACATGCCCACATATATCACAATTTATTATTCTATAACTTCTTTAACTCTCAAAACTAGGTGCATTATCACCATATTCTCAGATATGTAATATGACCTATACTCATGCGGCTTGCCACCACTTAGCACATGTGACACGTCATATATTTACTTAGGTAATAATCAACCAACTTTATATCCTTCTTATTTCCTCAGACCAAAACTGTGGGCTATAACACTGATTAAGGTTCTGTCTGTGTGACTAGACTACCCAAGCTCACCAATCGTGAGGTGTGACCCGAGCAAAGATTACAGAACTCACTCTTAGACCATGGCTTCCCCTATTCTTGAATCCCTGGGGTGTCTCAAACCCTAGGCTATTCTCCTCATTGAACCAGTAGAGATAGCTAGGTTCTAGTCCCTCGACAAACTATGAGATAGTCTCTCACCAAACAGTGGGACAAGGCTATACCCCCGTACACCAGAAGGTAGCCTAAATACCATAGATTTTTCTCTACTCCTAATCCTTAGGCAAACTCTCACCACTAATCACGCCATAATCATTACTCACTTGTTCCCAATTTTTCTTTCATATACTTACTATTACAACAACCATATTGGGCTTATGACCTTGCGCTACCCAAGTGTGTATTCTCATCTTTTTCTCAAATTTATTTCTCATTGACAAACAATTACCTCTACATATTATCACATTTATTTTTCAAAAACAAAAGCATGTTCATAGTTAAAATCCTCTTGACTTCGCATTTTGCATTTTTAAGTCAAAAATAGCTTTTTTATGCACTCAATGAAACTAATATATAATGTTTACTTTAACAATCAATTCCATGCATTCACAATTCGCATTCAACAACCAATTAACAATGAATTAACATACAACTATCCAAAGTAAAGCTTTTCCCCTGCTACCTCAAACCTTTGAGAGGTCAAAGGTTTACCCCTCAATTAACTAGCTTCTAAGCTTGAATTTTCCAATCTAATAGGTGACCAAGAGCTAAAAGTACAATAAATCAAGTTGAATTCTATCAACATAACTAACTCAAACATTTAAACCCTCAATTTCTACTTTTAAATTGCCCAACATTCACTCTACAAGAGGTGAAGCCTAACTATTGGGTTTAATAATTACTTTTAGGTCTCAATAGCATTAGTGAGCCATTAAATCCATATTAAAGGCATGACAAACTTTCAACCACCCATAAAAAATGAGATTTTTGGATATTAATGGTGCCTGACAACCTAAGACAATAAAACTCATTATACCTAGGTTTGGATACTTTAATGTACCTCCATTAACTCTATTTGAGTCAATAAATTCAGACCCGTAACCTATATGGACCAAAATTCCACTTCCACTATCAAATACTAACCATAAACTTATAAATGTAGAATAAATGTGGAGATTAATGTGTGTGATACTTATCTTCGGTGTTAGTAGGCCTTTAAAATACTCCCAAAGTCATCCCTAAGTAAATCCTAGTAGAGCATTAGCACGTCTTTTCGTTTCTTTTCTTTTCTTTCTTTATTTTTGTCTCATTTTGCATCTGATAAACTACAAAAAATGGCTATGTGTTGCGGTGGATGCATGATATGCCATGGCGCATGGCACAGAGAGGTCTTCCCTTCACTCAAAAATGTCTGTGCATCGTGGCAAACGATCTACACGCCACAACGTATAGCACAACAACATCAACTCTTCCTTTTGTTCTCCTTTTGATGCCCGGGTGGACTGCCTCGATACTGGACCCACAACTGGGGTTGAAATACTATCAAATATGATTATTAAACCTCTCTGGCCACACACTACTTTGACTTACTTAATTACCCTAATTAGATTTAATTAATCAGGGAATTAAAACTCGAGATGTTACATTTTTTACAGTTTGATCTAGTGTTTTCTAGGCTTGCACACTACACAATGCAAAAATGATTGAAGAAAGGACATGGTCGGAAGAAAAGATGTTTGTCTTTTGTGAAATTAGTGGGTCCGAGAGGTTAACTTTAGAGAAAAATGAACATTGTATGCGAGATTAGGGAGGCTAGTGGTTTAGATGAAATATATTATTTAAATTAATGTGTTTTTATTTTAATTATATTATTTTATTATGATTGGTTTGATCCTTAGTTTGACCCCAGTTGATCCCTTAACCCCTGATCCCTAGCCTCGACCGGTTCAATGATTGGTTCAGTTTTAAATACCAGGAGGCACAAAGATGAGGGAGAAGCATATGGGTTGGGTTGTGAAGGTAGGTGAACTTGGGACATGTTGATCTTGAGAGGGAAGAAGACATTGATATAAAAAAAACAATGAAAAGAAAAAAAAAGAGAGGGGAGAGGAGGGTAGGAAACAAGGGCGTTAGATTTTAAAAAAGGAAGAGAGAGAGAAAAAAATAAAATAAGAGGTGAGAGAAGTAGATGGTGGCCTATAAGAATTTGACACTTGGTATGATTATAGGGCCCACTCTATAAAATCAAGAACATTTGTTATTTTTCACAATCTGGGCAAAATTGCAATCCTTAACCCACCTTCATGGATATTTTTATATCTATGTTCACTTAAGGATACTAGGCATCTTTAGAAAAAAAAAATTAATGAGTATTTTTTCCCTTTTAATGCTTCCAATAATTAAATGAGAGGGATATTTTAAAAAAATTATTATAAATTCTTTACTGATCATTAATAATTACGAATAGCTATACTTCTTTTCTTAATTTCTATTAACAAGGTAAAAAGTTCATGCATTTTAGAATTAGAAAAAGTGTTAGGTTGTCCAAGTATGAGTAAACTTGAGTTGATATGAGAGGTCTCATATCAGATAAAATTAAGTTTAATAATTAAATATAAAATAAAGAGAATGTTCTTTTGCTATTCTTATCCTTTTCTCCTCTCCCCCATTTCTTGTTTTTACTCCTTATTTCAAGAAGTAAATCATCAATCTTAATCATGATTTGAGTTTATGTGAGAGATCCACCATATAAAATTAGATTTAATAACTAATATAAAACAAAGAGAATATCATTTCACTACTCTTTCCCATCTTTCCCATCCTGTTTTGGGGTAGTCACTCCCTATTTAAGGCAGTACATCATCAATCTTAATCATAGCATCACAATTGAAATTTATTACCTAACATGCATTCACATTCACATTTATTACTTAACATACATCATCACTCTCTATTTTAGGAAGCATATCATCAATCTTAATCATGACATCATAGTTTAAATTTATTACCTAACATTTGTTCACATTCAATGCTCGTCCTACTGATGAGCTTTGTGTGCTTATCAACCCGAGGGCTAATTTGGGCCCTTCAATTTACCTCAAAATGATATCTTCCATTCACTATGAATTAATTTCTTAAGTATTTTTAATATTATATTTATTAAAATAAAAGTTGGGGCAATGATAATAAAATCCCTCTGATATATAAATGACAATTTGATCCCTCAAAATGCCATAATTTCCTTAAAGTCCCTAAGAACTTTTTTGTCATTAATAAATTTATATAAATTACCAAATTTTCCTTGATAAAAATAAATGATTTATAATTTTTGTTTAAATATTCACAACTTTCTTTCTTATATTCGCAATAATGCAATAATAAATAAGAAATTTAATATGCAAAGTTGTGATTTACTGTTATATTATTATAAATATAAGAAGAAAAGTTGTGAATATCTAAACAGAACTTGTGAATCATTTATTTTCAATAAGAGTAATTTGGTAGTTTATATAAGTTCATTAATGACAGAAAAGTCCTTAAGGACTTCAGAAAAATTATGGCATTTTGACAGATTAAATTATTATTTATATATTTTAGAGAGATTTTATTGTCATTTTTCCATAAAAGTTTATAAAAATGATAAAAAAAATTAATATTAAGCTTATACTATTTAGAGTACATCTAGATATTCAATTTATAAAAAATTTAATATTAAATTAGATTATCTAGATTATATTCAAAATACACTTGGATAATCAATTCAGAAAATTTAAAAATTTTAACATTAAATTAGTTAGTTCAAACTAAATTTGTATTGGATAGATTGATGATGAACAAATTTATTTAAAAATTAAATTTGATAAAAATAAAAATAAAAATAAAAAACTTTAAGTCTGAATAGTCCAAATCTTATGATGATAAGTAATCTAGTGCTCATTCGCTAATAAGCATGGAAGATAGTTTAAATTTAATATTAAATTTTTTATAACTTTTATAAATTTTTATTTTAATAAATATAATCATTTTGAAATTGTTCATTAGGAACAATAAATTACCAGGCGTACTAAAGACGTTGAGTCTTGATAACAAACAGTTCTTAGGCTCTCTTACCATAGTTTACCTGGATGTAAAAGATACACAAGAATTAGTATAACAAGTGTTTGATTAATGCGAAAGGATTACAAAGCTAGAAATGAAAAATAAAAGCTACATGTAAAAGCTATCTGATAATCTAAGAGCTATAGATACAAAATGTCAGTCTTTGGATCAGTGTTGGTGTCCTCTTTCTATAGTTTGATCCTCTATATATAATGATAAAGCTACGGCGATTGCTCCCATGGAATTTAGAACGTACTCATGAAGTATCAAGGATCAACTGCACACAGTCTACTTCATAGCATGTTTTATCATTTAATTGTTAACCCGTATCTCCAAAAATACTTGAGGCCACTAGTCATATCTTTGCAAGATTTAGGGATTTTTTAGATTGTGGTGTTACATAACAATGGTCTGATAGTGGTTCCAAAACTTTAGGGATTTGAGTGCCCATTGTGTGACTAAATTATTCTCTTAAGATTTAGGCTGACTTTCTATTTAAATTGCTAATTGGGCCTGACTTTTTAGTTCCTCAGCCTACTTTAGGCTATGGCCCTTGGCAAGCAATGTTTTAATTCCAGCCCAAACAATGCCCCCCGTATACCAGTGGCTAGTACTTGTAAGCCACGTGGCACATTTGAAAAAAGACCAAAATATCACTTCATCTCTATACGCCTTCTTGTCAATATAAATTTATCTTTCTTTTCTTAGCCATCCCTTACTCTCCTTACCATTTCTTAACCCTTAAGCTTCTTCCCTTCCTGGTCCTTTTGTTTCTCTACTCAACAATGGCTTTTTCTTCTGGTGCCGTTGCTTCTAATATTACTCCCCCTAATGTTCCTATTGGGAGTTTGCATAATTCTTTGGCCACAATTCAAAATCCCATTTTAATGACGGTAAATATTTCATCTTAAACCCATATTTTTTCAGGTTTAGTTCTTAGTTTGATATTTTCCCCTTTCTTTACTTAAGGAGGTTTCGTCTTTCCATCCCTATGTCTCTTTCTGGTAAGATTTTTCACTGTTGGCCTAAGTCTTATATTTTAAGGAAAAATGTTGATCCCATTATACTCTATATGTTTTAGAACCTTTCCCTGGAGCTTTCACATATCCAATAAGAGTGATGTCGAGTATTTGACCATCTCTCCTGACCTTTCGTATGTGATTGTACCCACCCAACCAAATCCATGGCCTCTAACTTCAAACTACAACTTTATGATGGCCCAGATGACCTCAGCTTTTACTGAATCCTCTTGCCAGAAGCTTCGCAATTGGCCCTGGTCTCCATGTGATTAGTCCTACTGGGTTAAGCACCTGAAACAAACTTATGAATTATAGTAGAAAGAGATAGGTCTTTATGACCTAATCCAGCTTTTATTAGTTGATGTTGACATCCCTGTAATTTGCTAATGGCCTTTTTGAGTTTTTGGGCTCCTAGCTTCAACGTGCTTCTACTTAATTTCCATGTCAATCATACTTTAGGACGTGTTCATGTTTCTAGGGCTACCAATTACTAAGGAGGAAAACTTTTTTGCCATCCTTGAGAAGCACGAATCTTATGTTACTTTGCCCATTGATTTAGAATCCAAGATTAGGGATGCTGGCTCCTATACACAGATCATGGAGTTATTTTTAGATAAGTCAGCTAATGAGCTTGTGACCTCTATGGAGCACTTGGTCTTCATGTAAATCCTGTTGAATCAATGGATCCTAGCCCTTGGGGAAAAAAGCTTGTAATGGCTCAAAGTTTTAAGTATAGATTTAAAATTTATGACAAGGAATTTTAAATATATTTTCATTAATTTTGGGACAAATATAACAAGAAAAATGTGGTGGCTTAGTAGAAATTCTCTCAATGTCTACACTCTAGAGTTGGATTTGAATCCTGAAGGAAAAATAGATGTAATAACCCAAGAAATAGAAACAATTTAAAATTTATGTTAAGGCATGTTAATTAAATTTGTATATATTTAGAGGTTAATTTGCCAAAGTAAATTGATGTCTTGGTGGTAAGCATTATTGAGTTCAAATTTGAAGTTTCAGGTTTGATTCCTTTTGATGCTGGTGGGTTTAAATTTTTACTTTTCTTTTCTTTTCACTTTTCAGACCTATGTAAAATTATCCTTTTGTCCTTAGTCCATCAGATTTTTATCTTCCTTCTTCCCAATTATATTTTAGCGTCGTTGGCTTCATTTGAGACAAGACCAGAGCTCATCCAGAACCATCGCTACTGTGCTCCAGTTTCTGATCTCTTCGCCGTTCATGCTTTCCATCGTCATCAAAGTGGAGCTATGACATTCTTGTCCCACAAGACTTACAATTTCTTCTTTCCTTTCTGCTTGAAAACTACCGAGATTTCCCTTCCTCTGTCTATGTGATCTTGCAAAAATTCAAGCCGTCCTCTCCCTTCACCTTCGTCTCTCTCTGTCTATTGCTGGTAACTGGAGGAAAATGCTGAAATCCTTCTCCTTCGAAGGTGCTGTGGCGTGCGTGCGTCGGGTTCTCCCTCCCCTGTTCTTCACGTGAACTTCTCCTCTTCTCCCTCTATGTGAACTGCTGTGACTTAGAGCATCAGGTCCTTCTTTCCCTCTCCTTCCATTTTCAGCATCATCAGGTTCTTCATGTGCTTTTGTTGTGGCTGATTTGCTATAAGAAATTCTGAATTTTTCCTCTTCCTTGTCTAATTCGTGCGTGTTTTTTTTTTTTTATGATGGAGATTGTGATTTTTCCTTCTTCTGCTGCTGCTGCTGCTATCCGTGACTGTATGTGTGTATATATGAAAAGGAAGCTTGATTTAAGTTGAAATTTGAGTTTAAAAGCATGATTTTCATTAGATAATTTCACTTTTATGTTACAGCTGTAGAGGATGAATTGATTTAAATGTTCTTTGTGGTCAATTGATTCCGTTGAAGGAATAAGAAGATTAGGTAACATGAAAATAGAAGTTTAAAAAATTGATGATGAAAATAAAAAAAAAAATTTGGAGTGAAGCTTGGTAGTATAGTTGGATATTAATGTCTACAAGGTGTTTGATAAAATTTCTATTAGAAGAGTTTTGATTTATTTTTCTCTATATATGTGTGTAATCTTGTTAATTTCACAAAAAGCATGTTTGGGCTTGAGCAATATTAATTGGTTATTCTAAATTGAGTTTTGGGAAGGAATCTATCTTAGGAATTAATCAGATCTTATCTGAGTTCTGGATTGTAGGGAGTTATGTGGTTTATAATTCATAAGATATATTATCAATTTAGAAGTTATACTTGGATATTTGGAATTTGTTAGGATAAGAGAATTAAAGGTTAAATATATTTTTTGAATGATTTGGAATGTTGTATAGTGGGAGTTTAATAAAAAACCTAAGGAGAGAGTGTATTTTAACTGACTAGCTAACTATGGTTGAATGTTATGGATAAACCTTTATGTGTGAATTGTGTTTCTAAAACTTCAAAATTATTCTTATTAATTTTGGCTAAGTGGATTCTTTTGGAAAAGGATCTTGTTAGTTCAAAAATAAAGTTCATTAAGATACTATTATATTTTATAGGATATTTGAAAGAGGGGAAATTTGCTTGAGGTGGTAAGAGGTAAATTTTGAATCTTGAGAATACTTCAAGTAAATGGATAGTATCCCAACTAATTTTTTTCAATCAAAATTTTATTTATTAAAATATTACGTTTTTCTGCAAATCATTTTTAATAGCAATAATGTTATTATTGGATATTTGTTGATTAAAATTTTTTTTGAAAAATTATCTTCACCATATTTGAAATATTATTTAATCAATTAAACCTAGTTTTGACTTTGATTATGAAGATTTTTTTTATTCTATCAAATATTGGATTGATACAGAGAACAATTTATGCAGGTTCGACATTGAGAGTGAAAATTTTATTTAATAATGATTATTTTCTCGCATATTTGAAAATAAATTTAGAGGGAATTTTATGCAGAACATTAGTTGCTAACATCAGTTCTGTTAACCCTTGGCGCGCCATGGTCAAAGACAAGCTAATTTGATTTTCGTGAGTTTTGTTCTCACGTTTGTTATTCGTGGGTCTTATACTTGCGTTTGATTTCGTGGCTTCAAGCGTTAGCATTATCCTTGTGAATTGTGTATCCACATTTGTTTCATAACTCAGGCTACGTTTAGTTACTTACCCTCATAGACTGTATGTTCATATTTATTTTTGTGACATAAGTCGCATTTAGTTGTTTACCACCATGGACAATATTTTCACGTTTGTGAATTATTCTGATAAATCTCCAGAAATATAAATTTTTAGTTAATTGATGATTTCACACACTATTGATTTTTTTTATTTGCAAATGTTATTATTTTAATTTATGTATTTATTTAATTATTTTCATTGGTCAATATCAAATGTTAAAATGACTTTGTCATTGTAAATTAAAGTTTCTTGATATTAAAGTTTTATAAAACTTTATTCTGAGCTTACAAATTTGTTTACATTGAATTACTTTCTCTTTAATTTATGTAACTATTATATTTATTCACTTTAATGTTGCAAAGTGCTATGGTTGGAGCGTTATTCACTGAAAATATTATTGATCTCAGATAGCTTGTACCTCCATCAGATCATTCAAGGGATTTTGCTACTAGATTGAAGCTGACGCATCATTTTGGTTAATCTCTATTTTCGATGTAAAATTTTAATATATATATATATATATATTGTATTTTTATAAATAATTTTATAGGTTTTGTATTAAAAAATTTTGGCAGATTTCATTCTTAAGGAAGATTTCATCAGAATTTCTACAAAAAAATATTAAGGCTTTATTTAAAAGAAAAGTATTTTTAAAATAGAACATTTTTTGAATTAGGCTTAAGAAATGTGTGTTTAAGTGTATATCTCATGTCGATTAATCCCATATTGCTGGGCCATGACAAAGCTCGTATAATTTCACCTACAAATTTCTCAATCCTTATTCTGTGGCAACCAACTGGCCTTGAGGACTATGTTTCTCTGTCATCTATATGACGGCATAAGGGGAGTACTTATAAAAAAAGCCCTTCAGCAATTTTCATAAGCCCATTTGGTTTTTGAAACTATAGACAACTACTTACTTCCCCTTACTTCATCAGGAGACTTTCCCCAAGGAGGCTAGCATTACTCACCCTTTTACCAATTTGTTGGGCGCTCTCCCTCTTGATGAGATGAAGAATTTCTTAGAATTTTTTAGTCAGCAAAGTTGATCTTTGTAAAGGACCTTAAATCAACAGTGGTAGAAGTTAGAAGGAAATTTCAAGGCATTCAATAAGGAGGAAGAAGAGGTTAATGCCTACATCTACAGCTTTATCAATAGCTTAGCTAGTCGTGTGCTTGCCACCATTGATTGACCAGAATGGAGGAGAAAAGAGAAGAAAATCAGTGACGAGAAATAGAGGAGGAGGAAGATGTGAACTTAGCGGAACAGCAACAACATACACACCTACACTAGCGACCTTGAAGATAGAGAAGGACGGAGGAGAAAGTGAATATAGCTGAGATACTTTTTTCTCTGTCTCTCTCTCTTGATGGGTCTTGAAAAATAAAAAAATGGAGAATGGAGAAAGAGAAGACATTAGCGTTTGTTTTAATCTTTGTTATTATTATTTTAATCTGTTGAGAGGCTATGGGCCTCCAGACCTCAAGCAATGAGCAGGGAATGCAAAAACAAATAATCTAATTGCATTGCTTCAAACGTTTGTACAGCCACTATTTATATACAAAACTAAAGGTAAAATAAAGACAAATACAAAAATATCCCTCACATAACCTCAATACTCCCCTCAAGTTCTATGTACATCTATGGTTTGCAACTTGCTGAGCAATTTTTCGTGAAACTTATGTCCCAAGGCTTTGGTAAATACATCAGCCTCTTAATCCTCTGAACGAACATATTATAAGGAAATTAATTTTGCTGAAGCTTTTCTCTAACAAAATGACAATCAATCTCTATATGTTTTGTACATTCATGAAATACAGGATTGTTTGCTATATGTATGACTGCCCTACTATCACAAAAACACCATAACAGGTTCAATGTTATGCAGATCTAAGTCCTTCATTAATCCCAGCACCCACACTACTTCTGATACAGCCATGCTCAATGCTCTGTACTCAACCTTCGCTGAGGATTTTGACACAGTCTTTGCTTCTTTTTCTTCCAAGAGATTGAGGATTCTCCTAACTTCAAAAGATAGCTAGAAACTGATCTTTTTGTAGTATGGCACGCAGCCCAATCAGAATCACAAAAAACATCTCAGTGTCAAATCAGTTTTGGAACTAATCAGTACTCTTAGTCTCGGTTTATGCTTCAGATACCTCAGCACATTCTTAGTTGCTGCCATGTGTGCCTTTGTAGGATTTTGCATGAACTGACTCAGGTTTTGCACAAAAAAAGATAAATCAGGGCGAGTTCATAGTCAAATAAATAGCTTACCTATTAGTCTTCTATATTCTCCAGGATCTTTTAAAAGTTCTTCCCTTTTATTTCTTCCTTCTTCATATGTTGTGAGTCTCAAGTTGGGAGCCATGAGCACTTTCAATGGTTTACATCCGCTCATACCTGTCTCAAATAATAAATCTAGCACATATATTCTATGATTCATCATTATTCCCTTTCTAGAACGGGCTATTTCTATTCCCAAAAAAATTTCAAAACACCGAGGTCTTTATCCTAAACTTGCTGTGCAAAAAGTTTTGTGTTTTTGTTTAATACCCATTTCAGAAACTTCCAGTAATTAATAAATCATCCACATATACAGGATTAATACAATTCCATTACTAAAATGTTTCACAAATAATGAATAATCATGCAGATTTTGATTAAAACCACAGATTTAAGTGCTTGTGTCAGTTTAAAATTCCATTGCCTCGATGCCTGTTTTAATCCATATAGAGATTTATTCAATTTACAGACTACATTCTCTCCCTTACTATAAGTCCCTATGGGATAGTCATATAAACATCCTCATCAAGATCTCCTTGTAAGAATGCATTATAGACATCTATCTGATGCAAAATCCAGTTATGTTGGGCAATAAGGAAAGCACAGTTCTAACAGTAACCATTTTTACCACTGGTGAAAATGTCTCTTGATAATCTACCCCTTCCTTTTGACTATACCTTTGGCTACCAATCTAGCCTTATAGTGCTCAATGCTTCCATCTGCTCAATATTTGATCTTATAAACCCATTTTGATCCTATTGGTTTCTTACCTTTAGGTAATTTTATTATATTCCAGGTCTTATTTTGTTCTAGCGCTTGTAACTCTATTCATTGCTTCTACCCACTTTTTATCTTTAATAGCTTCCTGGTAGCTTCTAAGTTCTGGGTTAGAGTCAATGGATGAAAGAAAGCACTTATGGGAGTTAGATACAACATCATAGGATATTTGCTTCTGCAAAGGGTACTTAATATTGGGAGCATCACAAGTAGAACAAACATAGTCCTTGGACCAAACAGGGGGCCTTTTATCCCTAATGGGTCTTATCCTTTGTCCCTCTTGATTATTAGATTCAGTTATGTCATTACTCTCAACAAAATGTGGCTCTCCTAATTCATTTAATTCTGCATGTAGTTTAGGTATAGGATCAGACATACCACGGTTATCTTCTTTATTTTCAAACTAGAGAAAATCAAAACCATACCACAACATTCCCTCAAAAGATTGTTGAGCTTTATTTTGTTTAGAATCCTTGACATCCTTAAAAGGGAACTTAGTTTCAATAAATCTAACATGTCTAGATACAAATAAATGATTAGTTCTCAAATCAAGTAGAATAAATCCCTTTTAATTCTTAGGATAACCCAGAAAAAACACAAGGAAAAGATCTAGATTTAAATTTATCAATAACATTTAAATCAGTGGCAAAAGCAAGTGAGCCAAAAATCTTTAATATATTGAAATCAGGCAGCTTATGTAAAGCAGTTCATATGGTGTTTTGAATTACAGGATTCTTAATGGGGTTCTATTAATCAAGTATGTAGCTGTTTGAATACATTCACCCCAGTAACTAATAAGAATCCAGATTGTGAGGCAAGGCATCTAGATACTTGTAAAATTGTTCTGTGTTTTCTCTCAACCACTTCATTTTGCTCTGGAGTATAAGGACAAGTTGTCTCATGTAAAATGCCTTTATTTTCAAAGAAAATTTTCAGTTCATTGCTAAAAAATTTCTTACCGTTATTTGTCCTGATTCTCTTAACAGAGGTAGAAATTGGTTTAGAACATATGCCACAAAATGCTTAATATGAGAAACAACTTCACTTTTATGTCTCATCAAGAAAACCAAGTAGCCCTAGAAAAATCGTCAACAATAGTAAGAAAATACTGATAACCTTGATGTGTGGGCTCTCTATATGGTCCCCACACATCCATATGCAACAATTCAAAACAACATTGAGTCTTAATAGAACTAGAAGAAAAAGAAGCAGCTTTGTTGCTTGACTGAATACATGTCTCACACAATTTTATTATTCCCATGAATGTATCCTTTAACAAGTGTAAATGTTTCATAACAAGGAAAGCAAGATGGCCTAATCTACAGTGCCATAACCATTCATCAGGAGTTCATTGGCTATATTGTTTTCAACAGCATTAACAGCAAAATTGTTAACAGTCAAAATGTATAATCCTTCCAACATTTACCAGTTGCCTTCATCTGGCCATCCGGAAGGGCCTGCACCAAACACATGTTAGGATAAAAAGCTATCATACAGTTCCCTTCTTTAGTCAGCCTAGGTACAGATATCTGATTGAAACATAATTCAGGAGCATAAAATACATCCTTTAATTTTATTCTCCCTTAATGATGTAGTTCTATGTGAGTAATTGGGACTCTTTGACCATTAGGAATCTTAATATTTCTCATAGGACCAGTATATTCTCTATATGAATCCAAACTTCAAATCACTCACATATATAAGTGGTGGCTCTAGAATCCAAAATCCAACAAATTTTAGATTTAAAATTGAAAGAATTATGCAAACATGTACCCGTAAGAGCATGCACAGTAGTCTCAAAGTCCTTCCTTTAGCAATTGTAGAATCTGCTCGTACTGCTCTGTGTAAATGTAGGTGCCACAGTCTGTTCTATCTCATTGACACTATAGCAGCTCACTTTTTCTCTTGAGTTGATTTGCCTTTCTTGAGATCGTTTACTCCTTTCCTTTGAAATAATCTGGAAATTTGATAATTTCATAGCATCTCTCCTTAAGGTGTCCTCATTTGTGACAGTGAGAGCACTCTAGAGATGAGTTACCACG